>NC_039251.1:6183799-6386299 GCF_003368295.1 Carassius auratus | reverse complement strand
AAGACCAGGTAATCACAGTGTGATGATATAAACGGTAATAGCACACTCTTATCAGCCAATCAGATTCGAGGACCAGAAATAATTGTATAAATATTATACATATAAGTTTTGACTATAGTTTTAGTTAACAATGACGATTAGTGAAATCATGGGACCTGTTATTTAAAAGTGACCACCAGCGACACCACACTGAACTGTAATAATAACTGTTTTCAAACAGGTTTCCCTCTGTCTGATATTGGAGGGAAAAATAAGATGAATTGCTGTCATATAAAGAGGATGAACCTGAAACAGATGCACACTGCAGTTCCCTACAGATTCAGGTCTGGGTTAAAGATCGCTGACCGCAGCGCTCACATTGACCATAAACGTGAAACGGTGGCGGGAGAAAGATGACATCATCCCGAATGTAAATCAATGGCAGGGACCGTAATAAGCACAGTAAAAAATGAAAGGCGAACAGAACCAGGTCACTGAGCAAACACACACAAACAGACTAAACAATCAGAGACGTTTCTAAAGCAAAGCAACCCATTTAAATTAAACAGAAGTGAAAATCATGAAAAATGCAAACATCCAATCTCGCAATATTTCACTTTTTGTCGTGCTGTGTGACAGAAGCATGTCATTGAGTGCTCGGCCTCTAATGTTCATCCATGCATCACTGTCTGAAACTAATGCACCAGCAACCTGCTCTGAAACTACTTTCTGCTCTGGATACTCACAGACTGACTGTTCTTCAGCAGCCCCGCAAACCTCAGTTTCCTCAGGGCACCTCCATGTTCAGCCATTCACATTCAACTGGTGAACCGCACCGCAGCCCGAGTC
The DNA here is from genome assembly GCF_003368295.1 of Carassius auratus. Taxonomy (NCBI): domain Eukaryota; kingdom Metazoa; phylum Chordata; class Actinopteri; order Cypriniformes; family Cyprinidae; genus Carassius; species Carassius auratus. The sequence goes on along the minus strand of NC_039251.1, from coordinate 6,385,471 downwards.
TCTCTTCACCGCATCGCTGAACGCATCCACAACCGCAATCCCAATGAAAGAACGGAGAGAGATGGAGGAGGAGGTCTCTCTATCTCTTTATCTCTCCTCTCCTACAGAGCGGCGAAGAAATAATCTATGATTCTCCCGGAGAAAAAGACTGAATGCTAATCAAGCAGAGCTGGAGGAGAGTTTGGACAGGAGGGAGACGGGTGATGGAGGGAGGAGCTGGAGGTGCGGAGCGAGTGAGGGAGTGAGTGAGTGAATGAGCAAATCAGCTGCGCACCTTTCTGACATCAGGGTACTGCTGCATTTCTCATTCACATTCAGCTTTAAACAACCTCACTGTGCCACAAGCAGTACTACAGACTGGGGCTGGGTATATGGCAGAAAATCTTTTTTTGACCAATTCAAGATCTCAGTTTTGAGTTATTATCATTATTATTTGTCATTTAACTAATCAATATATCTACAACATGATTTAAGTGACGTTTTCTTTACTAACTATCTAGTTAAAGAAAGCTCTATTCCATGTGCACTACACATCAAGTTGTCAACATCGTGTAAATGTTAAACAGATGACTTGTGAAATATCTCTGCAGAAAAAAATGCATGTAATATGAAGGTAATGCAAGAAAAACACACACACAAAAAAGTTTAAATAAGTCAAGTTCGCAACTTTTCATTTTCCGTCGGTCTAAGTACACATTGTGACTACAGAAGAGTCAAGTTTTAAATAGGAAAAATATAGAAACTATTTGGTAATTTTTGAGCAAGATGCTAATGGTCTAATCAGATTCAATGATCTATGCTAAGCTAAGCTAATAGTGCTACTGCCAGACACGGAGATCGGCTGAATGGATTCGAAACGGTAAAACTCAATTCTTAGAGAATGAAAAAATTAGCATATTTTTTAAAAAGTGGAGTGTTCCTTTAAATACCTCCTTAAATATAAATACTACAAATTCAAATTTGAAATTCAATTTTGTGTTCAGTTTATCTAAATTTAAATTCAGAAACTGTTTTGGAATTCAGTAATTATGAACCTAGTTATAATTACCTGCAAAAACATTAAAAATATAATAATTTATTATTTATTAATACTAATTAATAAGAATGCGTTCAATTGACCAATTCCAAATTCAGTTGATCTATTAATTAACCTATTAATAATAATTAACTATAAACACATTCATAATGAATTCTTAATAAATAATACTTGTAAGTAATTATGAGCCTATCAAAAATAATTACCTATTAAAAACAGTAAAAAAAATAATGATTAATTATTAACAATGAATACTAATTAATAAAGAAGCATTAAACATTAAAATCAGTTGATTTGATTTGGAAATGTACTAATGATTGAACTATTCATAATATTTAACTACAAAAAACATTTAAAATAAGTATTAACTGTTAATAATTAATATCAACAAATAAGTATGCATTAAATTGATTAAAACAAAAATCAAAGTCCAAACAAAAAACTAAATCAGTTCTGAATGGTGCGCAATCCTTGTGGAAAAAGCAGCTTTACCTGCTTGAAATAATATCAATATTATGCAAATTAAAACAGTAATGTGCTTTCACATGAAGCCAGGAGAGATACAGTAGACTATTACTTTACATAATAATATTTGCCGACAGGAGCGTGGGCGAAAAGAGGCTCCTGGACAACCGCATTTAATTTACACAGAACCAAAGTCTGAATCTTAAACATATTTTATCACTATAGTTGATATAGTGCCTCACAAGCTCTGCTGCAGTCTTCAGGAAATGTGAATCTAGTTTACTCTGTGACTCCGGTCAAAGCAGCGCCGCGTATCTGATGTACAACACAAATGCATATTGATAGCCCATCTGTTTTTAAAACCCAAATGTTTTTGCATCTGCATGCGTGTGTGTGTGTGTGTGTTTGGGCTCGAGTGCAAATGGCTGATACCCAGTGAATCATTCCACAGTGGCAGAGCTAAACCTCGCTGAGAGAGAAATCTAATCAGACCGGCTTTAGTAGCAGACTGGCCCGTGACCAGCTGCGCAGATTATGCCCTGTTCCTCTGCTTTCACCGAGCAATCTGCTGTTCCTATTGTTTACATTAATTAAGGAGCCTAGCCATGAATATGCATAACTCAGATGATGTCATGGCTTGAATATTCATGAGGTCAGATGAGTGGACCTTTTGAACCGGGTGATGTTAATTAACACGCTTGATTCATGTTGATAAGTCGTGTGTGTTGAGATGCAGGGTCAGATGCTCCTTCACTGCACCGTTGGGAAGATGCTAATCGATCTTACAAACACAGTCAGGCCCTCAGGACTCGGAGTTGTTGTTCAGCATTAATGAGTGATGTTGACAAACGAATAACACATGGGTGAAAGTTTCAGCTGGTTCAACTGATTCAATTGGCTTTAGTTCAGCAACTATATCACTCTATTGGTCACTGTGTATTCTGAACGATATCTTTAAAAAACATTTTTGAAAAAAGCCTTAATGCTCATTTAGGCTGCATTTATTTAATTAAAAATACAATAAAAAACAGAAAATGTTGAAATATTATTACAATTTAAAATAACTGTTTTCTATTGCAATATATTTTAAAATGTAATTTATTTTTGTGATGCAAAGATTAATTTTTAGCTCCAGTCTTCAGTGTCACATGATCCTTCAGAAATCATTCTAATCTCCTAAATGCTGCTCAAAAACATTTCAGGTTGCTTTACATTATTGTGAAAACCGTGATACATTCAAAAGTTTTGGGTAAGTAAGATTTTAATAGATTAATACATTTAACCTGCAGAGGATGCATTTGATTTATCAAAAGTACCAGTAAAGACATTTATGATGTAAAAAAAGATTTCAAATAAATGCTGCTTAAGAATCTTAAAAAATGATTAATCACTGTTTCCACAAAAAAATATGAAGCAGCACAACTATTATCAACACTGATAATAAAAATGGAATTTACAAATTCAACTTTCTATCGCTTGAATAAAATTACATTTTACAATTCATTAACATATAACAGTTATTTAAATAGCAATAAAAATTCATTATTTTTTATTTATTTTTTTGTTCAAATAAATGCAACCTTAGTGAACAGAAGAGACTTCTTTCAAAAATAAAAAATCTGAATTATTCCAAACATTTGAGCGGAACTCTAAATCACAAATCTATTTGAATTGATTTGTTTGGCAGATGCTTTCATCTAAAGTGACATCGAAGTATATATTTTATAACACATTCCCTGGGAATCAAACCCATGATCTTAGCATTGCTTGCTTCATGCTCTACTGTTTGAGCTGAAGGAATACTATAATATTTACTTTTATTATAGTAAAAGGATAAATTACCATGGTAGCCCTCAACACATCAGACAATTGAAAGCAGCTTGCTACATACCTCAACAGACACTTGTGGTGCCAAAAGTACGATTGATTATAATGGAAGCAATCTCAAAACCTTCTCCGAATTACAGCCAATGTGACCTTTTCTGAGTGAAGATGTTCATGGACAAGCCACTGTCAGTCACAGACAGAGACAGGAAAGCATGTGGTGACACTAAATATGACAAGATGAAGGTGAAAACCACACAAATGCACTGAGCTGTAAAATGACATACTCGCTTAAACAATCAAACCGTGAAATGAGATATGCAGAGCACTTCATAAGAAACATCATGACAGGTTAGGAGGTATGTTTTAAAGTGGGAGGCAAAAAATAATAATAATATGAAATAATAAGTGAGATATTAATGATGCCCACAAACACATAAATGTGGGAGAAAATAAAAAAATAAGCCAGGGTCAAATTTTAAATGGAACTCAAAAGACAAAATATGTTTTGATTAAAAACCACCAAAATTCTTGTTTGTTTGTGCAGCTGGTGCCTCAATCAATCAATAAACTACATATTTCAAATGGAATTCAAAAGAAAAAATATTTTTCTTAAAAAAACAATTATATTGAGGCAGAGATTGAATATTGTCAAAAGGCTGAATAGTTCAGACAGCAGCTGAGTGGAGCCACAGCTGAGGACACCAGTGATTCCAGATGCACGGTCACCACAGTCCTCCAGCTGTCACCAAAGAGGAAAGCGGAAACAATGCAAATGTGTATGGCACATGTCTTCTCCCAGGACAGGATCCAGAGCCACAGAGTGAGACATTCACCCACAAACCCAACCAAGAACACCACCAGGGATCATTGCTCAAGACCATGTGACCTTCTGTGACCCAGAGTCCTGGACACCAGCCGGAGAACCGCTCCAGTACCAACTACTCTCTCAATTCATCGTTTGCTGTAGTGTGTCAGTTTACACGTCCAAACATTTGTTTTGCCATCAATTGTAATAATCCAATGAGATTTTTGTCTGACAACAGCCAGTCTGACTGAGGTTATAAACGGAGAGATTTTTTTATTTTTTATTATTTAATTACTTTTCCCTTGAAAAAGTAAGGGATTACTCTTATTTTTTCTGTAATTGAATTACAGTTACTTCTTATGTAACTGAAAGTAATACTTTATAGACTGTAGAACATGTACATTTTAAAGTGACCAATTCAATTCAAATTCACACTCATGAATTGAACAGGAGGCAGTTGTTGCATGTGTGCATCGCGGCAGAACCATCTGGACGGATGGATTAAGGATGCTCTAAAGTTTCTGGAAAGCTGCCTCTGCACAGCAGATGAAATCTTAACCGTGCATCTCTGTCGAGTCTCCCAAGACCACAGTGCAAAGAAGAAGAACGGCAGAATTTCATCTATTGCAGAAACACCATCTGCCTCTGTCTGCCTTCATCTTCTGAGAGAGAGAAGAAAGAGAGGGGCAGAAATGAAAGAACATAGACATAGATGCTTCCTAACTGCTGCTTCATATCGATACAAGTCCTGAGAGGAGACAGAGATAGGGGTTTGATATCTGAAAACCCCTGCAAACCCTCCACCACTGCATTGATTCAATGATTTACACTAAAGCCTTCTGCTCGCTCTGTTGGGCTTTAAAAGACTATTCAGATTCAGTAACATTATCACACTATTTAATGCATTGACACTTCAGTGCATTCACTTGTTTGTATGTTTTTTTAAACCATGATCATGAATTAAGAAATAGCTCCCACGACTTTTTCATTTGTTCGCTGGTCTTAGTAAATCAAGGCCATGTTGTACAAATTTATTCCCTAGTTTTGATTTAATTTAAATGAGGGAACTAATCAGTACAACTTACCCACAATTTACTAAAAAGTGTGAATGGAAGTACAATTTGGACAACATTTATTAAAATGTGGAAAACAAATGATCACAATTTGGCCACAATTCACTAAAACGAATGAAATAAATTTACCAAAATTATGGAAATAATTAGTGCAAGGTCATTTTTTAACCCTCTGAGGTCTAAGTGTATTTTTGGGGCCTGGAGAAGTTTTGTCATGCCCTGACATTTGTGCTTTTTTTAGTTGCTTATAAACATCTAAATGGCTGAAGTCTAATCTCACTGTAATCAGCACAAACTGGGCTATAATAATATATGAGCAGCATGTATGTACAGTAGGGGTGTCCCCGACTAAGGATTTTCATAGTCTAATCATATGTTTGGGGGCAGGGCAAAATACATTAACAAGAGTCAAGTCAGACATTCAACTAACATAATTACTGATGTTAACACACAGGGAAAATGTGTAATCAACACCTTGCAGATATAAACGGGGTAAATGTTTTATGTTTTGATGAACAGATAGCTAACACTTAATGTCGGCGAAACCATAACAATGAACAATTTTATTACAATAGTGCTCTGCTCTCATTATAAAGTTTGTCTAAAACGTTAGCATGTTCTGCATTTCTGTTTTGAGCTGCACGCACTGATGATGACCAGTAGAGTGACGCATTTGATAGCAAGTTTTTAATCAATAGGATTCAACTCATAATTTCATATAGAATACGCTTCGTTATTTATACAAAATAACAATTAATACTTAAAGGCTATTCGCAAAATAGTTTTTGTTTAGTTTAAAAGAAGACATGTCAGGCTTTCTATAGATATCTCTCTCATGTCTCTTCGTTGAGTATTCACGGAGTTACAGTTCATTTTAATGACGTGTTTGTACATGAAGATCAGCGCAGACAAAGGCTGCAGACAGCACACCTAGTTTGTTATCTTTGTTTTATAATTGCACAAAGTTTTGTTGTTATGTCTGTATACAAGAATAAGTAGACCCTTTACAGATTCGATTGATGTATTGCTCTTATCTGTACGATCAAATCTGAAAGAGTAAATTATGTTCTTTTTGGGGTTATCAGGAGAAAATGACAACGCGTATATGCGTTAATCGACTAAGGGTTAATAAATCAAGGAACAAATTAGTTAGAGGTTATGATTTAGTAAAACAAGGGAAGGAATGAATTACGAGGCCCTGATTTACTAAAATTAGGAAATGTATTAGCTCAAGGCCATGATTTCTTAACATGAGATAATGAATTAGTACAAGGCTACTTTTTAAAGGGGTCATGAACTGAGGAACCATTCCCTTGATCTTTAGATATATAAGCATTCATTGTGTTACAAAAACATCCTGTGAGTTTGAGAACTCAAAACTTTGTCGTTAGTCTAAAAACAGCTTATATTGAAAGCAGTCTGCCAAAAAGACATCTTGTGGAATGTTCTACTCTATGATGTCATAGCGTGGATAAGCTCCGCCTCCACATAAGATCATCAACATCACTGTTTGTTTAGCCCCGCCCACCGATTCACACACTTATTCTTAAAATCTTGATAACATTATAAGTGGACCTCAGAGAACAGTACAAAATAAGAAACAGAAGTAGTTCATGACCCCTTTAATAAATCAAGGGAATGAATAAGTACGTAGGCCAAGGTTTACTTAAATTAATGGATGAGTTAGTTTAACTTGGCAATTTAGTACGAGGCCACGATTTACTAAAACAATAGAAAGAAATAAGTGCAACTTGGCCATGATTTACCAAAACAAGGGAACAAATTTTAGCAATTTAGCCCCAATTCAGTAAAGTGAGGGAAACAATTTGTACGCAGCCACGATATACTAAAATGAGCGAACAAATCCATTCAGTGTGACCAAGATTTACTAAAACCAATAAATAAATACAACTTGACCACGATTTACTAAAATGAGGGAAAGAATTGGTACAAATTTGCAACAATGAACAAAAATTTTATTTTTACAATTTTAATAAAATTAAAGCTGCGGTAGGGAACTTTTGACGCTCTAGCGGTTAATAAACAGAACCGCTTGCGTCTTGTGGAAGAACATCGTAGCCGGAGCTACTTCTCTCTGTTTATGTCTATGAAGAATCACAAAGGTACTGGGTTACTCCGACGCGGTACCCCAGAAGCAATCTAAAATAGTCTGAATATAAAAACTTATTATAGGTGCACCCTAGTGATTCAGGACAAGCCAAAAACACGGTTTGGAAAATGGATTCATGGTGTACTCGCTTATTATATACATTTTTCTACATTTTGAACACAAACAAAGTTACGGACCGCAGCTCTGATTGGTTGTTTCTTAACGGGCGCGATGTATTTCTGCAAATGGCAATAGGACACTGGGAGGAGCCAGAGGAGCTTGATTTTTTCACAGATTATCTGTCTCATATTCTACTGTCAGGACATAATGACAGGTTTAACAAATATGTAAAAAATATATTTTTACAAAAGTTACCTACTGCAGCTTTAATACAATTTTGGCAACACATTTACTTAATTGGTGATCACAATATATGGTATCATTATATTTTCTTCCATAATCCATAGCGTGATACTATATATATATATATATATATATATATATATATATATATATATAAATGTGACAACTCTACAACTTCTAGGTTTAGGTTTAGCCCTGAAGAGGTTTCTTTTCCAGATCCTGTTTTATATAAATTTCATTTCTGAGCTTAAAAGACATGTTTTCTACCATCTTTCACGTTTTGAAAGATCTGCACAAAATATTTCAATTTTCTATCATTTTTAATCTTTGAACACGCTTGCTATCACGTCTGCAGCTTCAGTGGCTGTATTTCAGACGTTAAGCACACTTGGCATACAGAAGGTGAGGAGAGACGTTCTGCAGACATGCCCTGCTGTGCCATAATACAATTATAGATTTATGTCCGTTATTTTTGGAGGCTTACGGGCATTAAGAGGGCGATCGAATGGAGTCAAAAGACCTCCAAGCAAGACCGGACACAACACAGAACACACTGTTATCTGGCTGCATGAGTGCATGTTTGTTTGCCAGGATGCACGTGGCCGCATGTCCAGCTGTTATGTGCTCACTCTGTAAAAGACTTTGTTTTTCCTTTTCCACATATTAAAAAGCAAATCGGCTTAATTAGCTTGAGCTCTTTGCTTTCTCGAGTCTAATTAAACTCATGTAGCGCCACCAGTTGGTTTGTGTATTCGCTGTTTAAATTCATTAGCACTGTTTGCAAAAGCTAGAATCACTATGACTAGTGTTCATACATGAGGTTACAGGGTTTATAAAACACCCGATGAAGTGGACAGACTTATTATTTTCACTTAGGATGCATAAAATGTAACTAATGACAATTTCAAATAAACGCTATTCTTTTGAAATTTCTATGAAAAAAAAATAAATAAATGGTTTTCAACATAATGAGATGTTTTTTGAGCAGCAAATCAGCATATGAGAATGATTTCTGAAGATCATGTGACACTGAAGACTGGAGGAATGATGCTGAAAATACAGCTGCACATCACAGAAATAAATTACAATTGAAAAAAATATTCACATAGAAAATTTAAATATTCACATGTTAATTTAAATTGTAAAAATATTCGACAATATGGCTGTTTTTTCTGTATTTCTGAGCAGACTTGATGAGAATTTAAAATCTTACTGACACCAAACTGTATATCCTTATGACAACATTTACCTTAATATTGATGTATATAATCTAAAATGACTCATGAGAAATAATAATAATAACCAAATATCAGATCTCCAATCAATCACTGATTAATTCAAACGGACAGAACTGGATCTTACCAAGTTTTACAATGTTTCTTCTTCTAAAGCTTAATTAAGAGAAACCAAATCTCTCTCTTAAGCCATAAACAAACAGAACACAAGCACACAAAGACAGATGGAAAGGTTTAGTCAATATACTTCAAGTGCACAAACCTGCTGAATGTACTTTACATGCATTATTGTGGGATTGTGGTGGTAAAAAAACTTCCATCTCAAGGGGGAGATGCAAACCAGATGCGCTATTATTCAGGTAATAAACTCTTACCTGTCAACAGCTAATAAATGTTGACAGCTTAACTTGCTCAGCAAAATGCTCTTCAAACTTTTGCTTGAGCTGATAAACAAAAAATGACAGCAGTAGCAGAGAAATGTGAATATATCACCCAAGTTTACATTAGAGAGATGAGTTTTGCACACTCAAGTTCTCATCTGTAAGATGAAAATTCATAGGCAAAAAAACAGCAGCAGCACCAGGATTGACACGGGTGAGATTTCTGAGTCATTCTAATATCTGAGCGGTTAAAACGGGGTCTTTGTTTTCTCTGAGAGCGAGAGAGAGAGTTCAGTGTGGTCTTAATGAGCTGTCCGGTAAATGGATCGGTTGCCTGGACACAAATGAAGTTCAGTGGCAGAAATGAAATGGAATGATTATTCACTGAGGTCGTGAATCCCAGACAGACACTAAAGCAGCAGCATCTCCACTGACAGCGCCATTTACTCCACAACACTTAAAGAGACAGATCACAAAAATGGATCATTCTTTTCATGTCACTCTAAAATGTATGCTGTCCAAAAAATATAGATCAACAATTAAAATACAGTGCAGATGGAATGTAAGAACTTTCTGGGAACTGTTCAAGTGCACCAGTGACACTCCTAATTGAGATTGTACATAGAATGTCAATGGTCAATTTGAGAGATAGGTGGCGGTAATGCACTTACAAGTCTGCGATCCGCCATAAACCAAGACGACGACACATTTCTTGCACAGACCGTTCATTTTGTCTTTACACATCAATGTATCGTCAAAAGCATTTGGTTTTGTTTGTGTATTATTTATTAACAGATTGCAACAATTTGTTTTAAAAATCTCAGTTTGTGTTCTACCAAAGAAACAAAGTCACCTATATCTTGGATGCTGTGGGGGTAAGCAGATAAACATCAAATTTTCATTTTTGGGTGAACAATCCCTTTAAATCTGAAGTCTTTAAGTTTTGCCTCTTTGTCGCCATCTCTGTTTGAAACCTGCAAATGCAGTTATTTGCAGAATACTTTTTTAAATGTGGGTCGTGCACCATGTGGCTGTTGGAATCACAGTTTCTAGCCTATGTCTTTGAAGCATGACCCAAATAAGAATTTTCACCGTATATTGTCATCTAAACCAGTAAGTGACAATTCTGCCACTTTTGTTCTGACCAACTGAGGGAAAAAACAGTACAATATACTAGAGTCAAAAGAACAATCTGTTCACAAATCAGATTTCACTATGGCTTGTTACTTCATATAAAGCAATATACAGCATTAATTTTGCACACATACATCTGCGACTTCAGAATACTACATGCATGTTTAGAAAAGTGCTCTATCATGTTGTTTTACAACACATTAAGCGTCCTGTTGAGTGTCTCACTCTCTGCTCCATTTACATGGACTCCACACACGACCAAAGTGTCTAAAGTAAATGGAGGCTGTGTCCTCGGTGAGCTTCACCTAATGATGCTTTGTCCTTCCCATCTGCCCCTCGAAAACCAACACTAATGCAGCAGAACTATGACATCATCATGCCAGGAGCTGGATAAGAGAACCAACAGCATGCACTTACATCAAATATTTGAACAAGTGAATGAGGATTGCAAATAGGATTAACCAGTTCTTATTTAGAAAAAATACTTTTACTGAAAGAAGGGGTGGGCGAGTCTCTATGTAAATCGTGAGATAACAGTTCAGTAATCAGGCGCTGTTAGACAGCCTTTTTAGTCCGTGCTTCATGTGTATGCGTTTAGAAAAAGCGTACGTCAGAACAGCGCTCTAATAAAATGTTTGACCCACAAGGCTTTAAAGCACATGCAAAGAATGTACGTTTGTGATTGCGAATAAGTGCAGTGTCCTGTGAGAGTAACTCTATCTGCGCATTAAATCATCATCTGCACGCGCTCACTTTGAAACAGGAATCGTTTCCGAATTTCTTGTTAACATCTTTCATTTATCGCCGTCTCGTTTGTATTTGCCCAGTTTGTAGAAAGCCAGCCAGGCGTTTGCAAACACGGGAATTGAAGACACTTGTACAAACGCAGATGGGTGACACGAGTGGAGATGGCTCCAGATCGGCGATGTATTGTTTGGTTTTCAACGAGGTCCATCGACCAACACAAAATTAATTTGCTGAACGCAGAATAAACTATGTTCCTGCGCTCAAACCTGCCAATCTAAAGGAAACTATGAAATTGAGGTAATTTGTGAATTACCATGATACTATAGTCTAAACAAAACAATTTGCAACTGTTACTGTTATTACAATTGTATACAGACTTTGTATTCTGCTTGTTATAAGTATGTGATGTCATGTGCACTACCGCCGGTGGAAATAGACAAATAGATAGTCATATCGCACACCACTAACAGAAAGATATTCTTGAATGTCTGCATTCTTGCATAGACTGTATGGCATATTACAATACTCTGACAGTGTTTACTGCTGCACTGAATCAATGCTGAGTGCTATTTGAATCGATCTAATGATTTATTCACTGACTGAATCTTTCAGAGTGGTTCTTCACTCATTCAAAATGAACCAATAACTGTCTTGTTGTTTCAATTTAAGATTTGAATCAAAATGCAAATAGTTCAGTAGCAAGTAGTTGTAAAGATATACATTCAGAAGAGCGCTCTGCTGGTACTTCAATTAAAATATCAATACAATTAAAATAAAAAAAAACCTATGCAACCAAAAAAAAATATTATTTTTATTGAGTTTAAAATAATTGTAAAAATTATAAATAAATAATTCCTTAAATTAATAAAAACATTTTTTAATTAAATAAAAAAATATATATTATTATTATTTTAAAAAAAGTATCATTAATGCAGACATTACCATATTAGAGTCAAGCAGAATATAAATTGGAACCAGAATCATAAAATTCCTGTTCCCATCTGTAGCTGTATTTTGTTAGTGTCTATGTGTGTGTGTGTGTGTGTGTGTGTGGCAGCTGTGAATGCAGTGAAGTTACAGATCTATCAAACGCTCAGTAAAGACTAATGCTTTATTCACCAAGGCCAAGCGGGGTGTGACATGAGTAAAAGCAAGCAGGTGTACAAAATGAAAATGTGAACACACACACACACACACTAAAGAAAACATACTCTAACCTTGACAACTGCAGATGCTTTATGGTGCCAACCGGTTTTTATTGTTTCACGTCGACTCGCTTAGTTTAATGACTGACGGCTTTTTATGAGAAAGGTTTCTGCACCTTACCTTAGACAATATACTCACACACCACAATAAACCCAAACCAAACGCCCACATCCATCTCTCTCACGAACACCTCAACAGCTTCTGCAGACTTCAAAACATCAGCCTTCATCACAAACATCAGGTTCTGAGAGAAATGCAAGCCTCATATTTATCCAAACACCAAATCAAATCAAGACAAATCGTCAAAACCAGGATCATGAAACCCATCAACAAAATTTCAAGGTCACAATTTACTTCAAAATCAAATTAATAATAATAATCATCATCATCATCATCATAATCTAAAAACATTGATTTAAGTTATTTTAGGATAATTAAATTTGTAAGCATTGTGAGCATGATTTAAGACAAACTTAAATTCTTATTACTAAAATGCACTATAAATACAGAAATATTGCCTACAATTAACAAGCATTTAAATAAAATTCAACAGAATGTCTAATGTTTTGTATGTATTAAGCAGATCTTATTCAAGTCTTATTGTGCATTATTCATTGGTGCAAAATAATTGATGCGCATTCATAATATTTATATTTTACATGCACTTAACAAATAAATGTAAATAAAACATAACAAAAATTAATAAATAAATTAGTAAAATAAAATAAACTACACAATCATTTTTTGTTGTTTACATAAAATAATAAATTTAATCAATAGTTCACAATAGTATTATTCCTTTGACCAAATATTCGGTGCGACAGTTTGTTGCTTTGTTTGTCTTGCATTGTGCCGTTGTCTTCAGATTACCTGAAAGTAGCATGGGAAAATCAGCCTGGAATTAATATTTCTAAAGAGATTTGGAAGGAAGGACTGAAACTAATTCATACCTGCTCTATTAATGCAAGATTACAACTTACAGAGTCTAAAGTGCTGCATACGTTACACTGTACCAAAACTAAACTCATCAAATTTACCCTTCAGTTTCTCCATTAGGTGATCGATGCAAGCGCTCAGATGGGACGCATGCTCATATTTGTTGGTTGTTGCCTTGAGATTTCTGAGTTTTGGAAGAATATTTGTCGGTGGCATTCAAATGTTTTTGGAGAAGATATCAGTCCAGAACTTGAATTAGCTTTTTTTTTTTTTTTTGATGTTCTGACCATACATGAGCATTGACACATCTCTTATGTTTGGTATGGAGGTGGCTAAAAGGGTGAAGTCGCACTGGACTATAAGTCACATTTATTTAGAACAAAGAGAAAACATTACCATCTACAGCCGCCAGGGGGCACTCTATGTTTTCAGTGTAGACTACAGGAGAACTGAGCAGCATAGAGCGCCCTCTCGTGTCTGGAGACGGTAATGTTTTCATTTCTCTTGGTTCATTTCTCTTGGTTCATGTCAAATTAATTTTGATAAGTCGCACCTGACTATAAGTCGCAGGACCAGCCAAACTATGGAAAAAAGTGCGACTTATAGTCCGGAAAATACGGTAGATTTTTTTTAGCATTACAGTAATGCAAATTAATTAAATTCATAATTCTTTCTCTTGATTTCAGTGTGAAATACAACGTGTTTTTGTGAAATTCACCCATCTGACAGAGAAGCGGGAAAGATCACGTGATCAGTCGGAGGAATGTGGAACTGATGCTAAAGACAGAAGCCGGCCAACAGCACACACACACACACACACACACACACACGCAACAGCTGCCCAACGTATCTGCTTCCTCAAGGAGCAACAGGAGAAAGAATGTGCCTCCTGATAATGAGCTCTCTCACAATCTACAACACACACACACACACACACACACACACACTCTTACACTGGTGGCAATGTCTTCCCATGAGTCTCTGCTCGGCTTCATTCCAGCAGTCACGCGTCAGTCATCGCCTCAGGAATCACAGGATTTCTCTTACCTGCGACTGAGTTCGGCCGAGGCATCATCAGACTGGACGAGTTCTGCGTGGGATACTGGACGGGGCCCTCGGACGCTACGGCTCCTGAAGTCTTCTTAGCCGTGGAGACGCTCCGTACCCCTGTCCCAGATGTTGAGGCTTCCTCCTCGGCCACCGGAGAGCACGTGTCTGGCCGCACATGCTGAGCGCAGCTCCTTATGCTGCCCTCTTTACCCCACTCCAGACTGGAGCCGCTGCGGTCGTCATTCTCTGAAGAGCTGGTGATGGTGGCTGGACGAGAGGAAACTGGATTACTGACACTGTGTGCACACATGATTCTGACTCATTCATTTAAACTGATTCTATTCAGCTCAAATCACAGGTACAGACAACAAACAACCCTTAATAACAAGCTGCCTGATTACGTGTACTCTCCATTTTGATTTATCCTAAGTTCACACTATAAATGATATAGTGTGGATACAATACAATACAAATTTTCATTAATTTTCATTGCAGTAATTAGATTTTTTTTACATTTTTATATGTGCTATATCATTTATGAGATAAAAAGCTAGTTTCTCATGTAGTTTTACTTTAGTTTGTGTACTAAAATAACTTAAAGGTACATACAAATTACATGGACATAACATAATAACTATTAAAATGATAAAAAAAAAAATATCTAAACTTAAAATGAAAACAAAAAAGAAAATATCACAAAAACAAGTTTTCGTATATATATATATATATATATATATATATATATATATATATATATATATATATATATATATGCATTATTAATTAAAATTGTCACTTTAAATTTTAAATCAAGCTTAGCTTTAGTGTATGTACTTATTAACGAAAACTAAAATAAAAATGTATAAATTATATTGACACACTTAAAAATATATTAAAAATAAAAACACCATAAAACTACTAATATATATATATATATATATATATATTTTTTTTTAATTAATAACTATAATAGTATTTAATACAGTGTATAGATATTTTGTGTAAAGCCAGTCAGTCATAATTAAATAATAATAATACATTAATTTACACATTCCCTTAAAGAAATAAATAATAAATAAATAAAATAAATAAATGCATAAATTCCAGATATTTCCAGAAATTGTTAACATTCCAGGGTTTTCATGACTTTGAGAAGCCAGTTAAACATTTCTTCATTGTTTGAAATGTTTCCGAATCCTCAAGCTCTGTTTATGTCCGGGTTTAAATAACAGATGTTCAATATGGAGTCAGATGTGTGCAGCTCACTGTATACGTGTCTGTAAGTGCATCTAAACAGCTGCTCACACTGTTTGGCTTTTCCTTCTGCTGATTCTTCACAAACTTCAAAGTCACGAGAGCATCAATCACATCCTGAGCGGGTCACACAGGCCAAACACACTGCTCTACATCAACAAACCAGCAGACCTGCTCTTTCTCTCATCCCACAGACAACAGGCCTAACGCATTCAACACCAGCAGAACCAATTCCTGTGTTCAAGAGAATGGATTTAACAAACAATTTACACATGCTTCTTCTGTGTACTACATCTAAAGGACAAAATAAACTCCTAGCAAGCTAGATGTCATTGCAAATGGGCTATAATTCAGGGTTAGATGCCCCTTTCTAAATACAACTTTGTGGGAATAACGAATACTCTCTAATATTTTCTCAGAAACTAGGACTGCCAGCCCATAATGCTGCATAATTCAAAGAGAAATGTTGAAGATTGGAGCTCAAAACCGACTTTCTGAAGCGGCCAAGCCGCATCAACACCCCACGATTGGATCTACAGGCCATCATGAGCTGTGCTTTCAGCTCTCAATCTCCACTTCTAATGAGGCGATGAGACGCAAAACTGCTGAAGGTGTGGTAGATTTCCAGTTATTGGGTGAGACAGAAATGCTCAGGTCACACGTTACCCCAAAATCAAAAATATAAACATATTTTCCACACAAATTCTTATTACCATAATGTGTAAAAATCTCATTGCCGTTCATTTAATATCACACTTTAATAAAATCGAAATCAGTCAGGACACTTTTTTTAATTATTTTTTTTATTAATAAAATGTAGTAAAAACAAATACTACAATAGTGCATGCTTACATTTCTACATCAAGAATTTTATAAATAAACTAAAAAGAAATACCTTATAACAAATGGAAATTAGATGATAAAAAAGGCTTTGTTGTATTTATGCAAATTATCATGTATTTATTTATTTGTAGTATATATGTTGATATTAATATTTAAATATAAAACACTTCATTTTTATTATAATTTTTGTATTTATTTTTTTATATTTTTTTCTTTATTACATAATTTCTGAACATTCATCGAAACTGAAAGAAGTTGAAATTTACCAGTCTGTAATTCTCATTTTCATTGTTGCACTGTAAAAATGTAGATATATATTTAATATATAGATTTATATGTTAATTGTTTATATGTTAATTGTTTATATATATATATAATTTTTAGAATAAAATTGTAAGTATATGTATAATGGAATTTTTTTTTAGACTAGATTATGCTGATTTTAATGGGAAAAAAATAATATTGTGTATAACCAGTGTTATTTTAGTATCACTGAAAGTCTACTATAATTTTTATGAATATTTTGAAACTAGTTTTTATTTTTATACTTTCTATTTTTATTAGAATTTTAGTTACAGTATTGTTACTTTTATTGTGTGTTCCATTGTAGTCTTTGTTTATGTCTACATACATTTTATTATTCTTTATTTCAGTTTTAGTTATTTTCAAATTAAACTGAATTAAAATGAGAAATGAAATAAAGCTTTATTTCAGTCTGAAGCATTTTTCTGGTTTTAGTTTCAGTTTTTGTGAACTGTAATAACCTGGACAGTACTGAGATTCTTTGACTTTGATTCTTTGTGCCAGTGAGGTTTTGTGGGTTGGATGTTGATGTGGAAGTGTGTGTTTCTCACCGATGATGCCGCTGTCTTTGCTCTCGAGGGTGGAGCTGGGGCTGGTGAGGGCTCCACAGGCCGGGTGGCTGCTGTTACTGTTTAAGGTGGAGCAGGGGCTGTCTGTACACGGGGACGCCGTGCTGCTGGTCAGAGTGGAACACGGACTGATTCCCTGATTCACTGGACACTGCAGAGATAACAGAGAGACATGTTGATGCAGTAATAATGCAAACACTCTTATCTGTGTTAGAGTATATGGAGGGGTAGAAGATGTTAACAGCTAAATCAATCTCAGAGTCTGATGTTTCTCTTCAACCAAATAAAAGCAACCAGCAGAAATAAACAACTGATGAGGTAAAAATCCCTGACATGCCACAAGAGCCTCATCCAAGAACCCTTCACATGACTCAATCCAGGACTGACTGGAGAAAACCCACCTATAATTATTATTAACCACCGATAAATTACTGACATGATGCACAAGGGTTTACAGTGCTTCTCTAAACCGCATTTCAGATTTTAAGGGTTTTTGGACACATGACAACAAAATGGCTTCCTGCATATTAATTATAATATTTATTTAACATTAAAATGGATTTATTGTTTAGTAATAATAATTAAATATGAAGTATTATTTAAAGTTTATTATAATTATGAATTAATAATTAAATATTAATATATAATGTGTTATTATTTTATTTGTATTACTATTATAATGATTAAATATTAAGCAAAAATATTTCAGCTTTCAAATGTTGACATTATATTGTCTTGACCTATACTCATGAGTAGACCTCAATGTCATATTCCCTTTTAAGATTTTATTGTCACATGACAACAAAATTAATTTCTTCATTATTAATAGTACTTCATTTTTATTATTTACAATAATATAATTATTATATAATTAATAATAATTGTTGCAATTAATATAACAAACAACTATATATATATATATATATATATATATATATAT
This sequence comes from Carassius auratus, assembly GCF_003368295.1. Lineage (NCBI taxonomy): Eukaryota > Metazoa > Chordata > Actinopteri > Cypriniformes > Cyprinidae > Carassius > Carassius auratus. The sequence goes on along the minus strand of NC_039251.1, from coordinate 6,367,195 downwards.
ATATATATATTTATTTATTTATTTATTTATTTATTTATTTATTTTTTTTTAGCTTCTAAATGCTGATTATATTTCCATATCTCCAGATGAAAAAAATAAATAACTCCAACTAGGCATTATATACTCCACAAAAATGTCAAACAATTTTGTAAGATGACAACAAACTCTCTTCCTGGATGCTGATTAATATTTAAATTTTAATATTTAAATATAAAAACTATTTCAATCTTATGGTAATGATAATAATAATACATACATAAATATTTAATTCGAAAAATACTCTTTTTAATATTATCATCATTTATTACTATTATTATCTTTTAAATGTTATTTATTTTTTGACACCCATACACACGTGACATTTGACATCAACTTTTTTGACATTAAGACCCACTAACATCATCATAAACCATTTCGATTCAGACTTTAAAAACATGTTCATCCTAGAAGAGGTGCTTTCATTTCAATATATCTCAACATATTTTTGATTAACACAATAGATCCAAACTAAATGAAATGAGTGTTGAAAAGCCTGAAAGAGGCAGACTGTTTACGTGCTCCTCTCTCAGACCCCAAACACCAGCAGCCCCTCTGAGTCACCGCAGGGACACGAGTCAGTCAAGGTCACAAAACCAATGAAAGTTCCTTTAAAACAAACTTCCAGACGGCAACCTCATGAAACAGATTAAAGACGCTCGTCCGAGAACAAGCGACGCAGATCATTAGCAACTCTCAAAGACACACATTGTTGCTTCCCTCTTCACCCAATTCCCACACGAGCCATTGTGATTTATTAAACAAAAGCATTGCACATGAAGGGCGTTCGTACCACAGCCTCAGCCTAATTATCTCATTCTCATCTCAACCCTGACAGAGCTGAAATATTTCTGGAGCAGACCTCCAGTTAGCAGGACTCAGGTTTCTGGTGGCCGGCTCTGCAGCGGTTCAGAGCGAACGGGAATGACTTACTGTGGAGGCACACAGACACACTCCTCATCGCGTCTCACACTGACAGACGGCTTTAATCCAAGCGGTTTTCTTCCTGTCGTCTCACCGTCTCGTTCTCTCACTCTTGCAGCGGCTGTGGAAAATACCTTTTTTTCATTCTTGTCGTCCATAGGTATGCGTGAGGAGCCCGGGATGCCTTCGCCCAGCAAGAACCCCAAGCGTGTCATCAACTCCTGAGCGGCGGGGGAGGGGCCTGGACCGGCCGGCTCTGAGAGAGAGAGAGAGAGAGAGAGAGAGAGAGAGAGAGAGAGAGAGAGAGAGAGAGAGAGAGAAATTACAGGATCTGCGCAGATAACACAACACTCATTCACTGCCATTCTCTAAAACAGGCACAAAACGGGAATCACACAGAAAGTCATGAGTCAGAACTCAGACGGACTCGGTTTACTCTCTTAATTCATGCTTCTGGTCTTACTGTAAATTCTGCATCTTATTCTACAGGAAAAAAAAAAAAATTAATTTTGGTCTACCTCTGAAACAACTTTCCTTTGCTGATGACATAACAAATGCCTCACATTTTTAACCCCTCCCCCTCTCCAATCTGATACACCATTTACGAATACGGTAACAACCAATCAATCCTTCATTAAAGTGTTTTAAATTTAAACCATCACTTCTGGCCAAAATACCAGTCCATAATCCAACGCTTCCTGGAGTAATAAAGTTCATCTCCTGTTGGCTCTCACATCAAAATACAGCTGCATATTTGTTTAGAGATGTTTTGGACTGTGAACGGTGCGTGATCTGTGCAGATTTCTCTCCTGATTTAGAAGAGATTCATTTTTCACTGGAGAAAGAAATATTATGGAAACAGGACTCGTATTTTGGTTAGAAGCAGCTGCTTGAAGTTAAAAACATCTTAATGGTGAATTTGTTTCTTACAAACACACAGCTTTTCACTTCATAAGACATCAACCGATGGACTGGAGCGGTGTGGATTATTGTGATGCATTTATCAGCTGTTTGGACTCTCATTCTGACGGCACCCATTCACTGCAGAGCATCCACTGATGCAATGCTACATTTCTCCAAATCTGATGAAGAAACTAACTCAAAACATGCATCCTGGATGACCTGAGGGTGAGTACTATTTCACCAAATTTACATTTTTGGATGAACTATCCCTTTAACAGTGATAAACAATGACGGACAAAACAAAACTAAATATGAAAGATAAGAGTGAAAGTCTCTGAAGACAGTTTATGAGCAAATAATGACTCAAATGTCAATCTGCACCTCCAACAACTCATTTAAGAAAAGACTTAGAAAAGAACACTGTGGTACAGAAAAAGATCAAATGCATGCATGAAGATAAAAAATAACAGCATGAAGCAGACGAGGGTGAGTAAACAGACTAAACTGTCACTGCCTGTGAACTATTTCTTCAGTCTGTATGGAGTAAGAAAGAATATGTGATGAGAATGAACAGATGAGGAGTTTGTTATTAATATCCATTTTCTCATTACTCTTTCATCTCTCATCTCAGTGCCACACATATTAATAACAAGCATTCCTGTAGATTCAGAGCGCTCACACACAAATCTTTCATTCAGCACACAGGTCTGGAGCTAAAAGAGCCTCAAACAATGTGTGTGTATATTTAGAAAATTTGATTCCCAAATGTGTATGCCAATTCACATTCACAAACAAATGCTCTTTTTGATTTATTTAACACACATCTGATTGGCTAAAGAGAATGTTTAAAAACACAAACTTGTAAATCTGTGCCTCACAGAAAAGTCTGCAAACATATGGTGACAATTCAACAATCAGAAATATTCAGAAATGTGGATACTTAGAAATGCATGAATTGTTTTTTCATTTGAAAATCTTATTTTAGAGAAAGGAAATTTGGTTGTGCACTTGCAAACCTTATTTTGTTAATATGAATTAGATTATTAGGTTTGCAAATATATAACCGTTTGCTTGAGAGAGTAAATTAGCTTACGTTTTTGTGACTCTTTGCAAAAAACATTAATTTTGTTTCATCTCTGTATGAAAAGCCTGAACAGCGCAGAAGAAACTACACTCTATTGCATGTCTCCATCACTGGCGTTATTGATTTTACCCACAGATCCACAAACACCATCACACACAAGACACCAGCTACCCTTAACACGGCCCAGCTGAGCTATTTCAGGAAAACACCATGGCCTGAGATCCATTTCACAAAACACAAGCTATTTCAGTGCCTAGATGCCTTGAACAGAGAGACTGATTCACTTTGGTAAGAGAGCAGCACACGAAGATCTCTAAAACATGCTACTATTACAATTACATTTAGGGCCATTACATAGTCAACGCGAGAAACGAGAGCAAGCGACGCGAGCGACGCACTCCCTTTCATAGTCTAAACAGTGGACACAAGCGTCACGGGCAATGTGTGTATGCAATACACCACTCACGCAACAGGGGGTAGTAGAGTCGGGTGGGTGACATTAGTAGAGTCGGGTCGCGTGATATTCAGATCACAATGGCAACTGAAGAGGAGTGTATTCTGTTGCTGATTTTACATCGGCGGCAACAAAGGCAACGCAGAGATAGACTGTGGGAAGTTCGGATAATTTTTCCTCTTCGCCCGCCATTGTATTCAAACCTTCTTCTTCTGTAAACACAATATACTTGAATTGATGTACAATACTTGCAATGTCGCCCCCACTGACAACGCATAGTATTGCGTGCATCGGCGCGTCACGTATCAAAAACTAGGACGACACATTTGGCTACGGACCGACGCATATTGGCGGCCGAAGCGTAACGATGCGTAGCCTCGGGGACGCGTATGCGTACAGATGCGTTGACTATGAACTATGAAACAATTTTACTTTAACAGTAGTGAAAAGGGAGCAATTATAAAAATAATAGTTGTTCATATATAATTTAGATGATATATATAATTAATATTTTTTTAAGTGCAATAAGACAAATACGAAAGAGATAAATTAAACTAACTTTTCAGTTTTTAGTTTTAATATGTATTACGTTCCACGTGGACTTGTTTCTCTTTGTTTTTGTGTGTGTGTGTTCATTACTTTCAGGTGGTGCTCATTGGTTGGTCGGCAGATGTGTCGTTATCCCACACGTCATAGAAGCTGGTGGACCAATCCGATGGCGCGCTGCCGGGTTTAAAAGGCCCATTCACAAGGAGCACGAGAGATTTTTTTCGCCAGCTCATGTGAATTGATTTGTTCCTTTGCTCCAAAGTCATGAACTGTTGTTAATGTTTGAGTTATGCCTAGTCTCTGTGATGTGAGTAATACTCCTTCGTGTTTGTTAATTCTGACGTTGCATTTGCTTGTGCGTGTAACATAATATGTTTAGCGCTTTTAATGTGTTGCTACTGAGTTTATTCTACCGATTGTGGAATGTACAGCGTGAACCAACGGTAGGCAGTTTGTTGGTATTGTTAGCTAGGCGGAGAGTGATCGCCACTGTTGTATTTACGTTTGTTAGTTAGAATAGTTTATCTAAGGTGGCGAATCCGCTGAAGATTTCGGGGTTTATTTCTACATTTTACTTTGCTAGTTAGTTTAGAGGTTGGGTAAACTAGCTATGGTATTTATGTTTTGATTGTTTAATTAATTTGGCGACACTCTTGTATTCTATTCTTTATTACTATTTTCACCTTTTACATTGTTTGTTTTGGTCCTAGTAACTGCATCCACTAAAGATTAAACGTCTTGTATTACTGAAGTCTGGTATTTCTGGTTGTTTTTACTGCTCGCTTTCATAGCAACAGTAACTCACGCAAGTGTTGCGCAATCATCCCGTTTAACATCTTTGAACACGTAACAATATATTATAAAATGTGATGTTATTCCTGTGATGCAAAGCAGAATTTTCTTCATCACTACTCCAGTTTTCCGTCTCACATGATATTTAGAAATCATTACAATTTATTTGACTCGAGAGACATGTCTGATTATTATCAATGTTGAAACCAATTTAGCTGCTTCATATTTTGTGTTGAAATGGTGATGCACTTTCTCAGGATTTTTTGATGAAGATTAAGTTTAATGAAAAGCATTCATTTGCATTTTTCAAATATATTAATTAAATTTGTTAATGCATTTATTAAATAGAAATAATTTTAAATTTCTTCACTCACTTTTTGTCACTTTCATGCATGATTAAAATCTTCTTCTTTTTTTTTTTATCTTGAGTGGTCTCATTCTTTCCACAAAAATATTAAGCAGCATTGATAATAATCAGAAATGTTTCTTTAGCAGCAAATCAGCATATTAGAAAGATTTCTGAAGATCATGTGATACTGAAGACTGGAGGAATGATGCTGAAAATCAAAGGAATAAATTAAAATGTAAAATGCATTCAAATGGAAAATAAATGTAGCCTTGGTGAAGAGACATTAAAAAAATCTTACCGATCCTAAACTTTTTGAACTGTAGTGAAAGTCAATGGAACCTTTCATTCATGTTACAAAAGATGCAAACAAAACCGATTTTAATAAGTAAGGTTTTTCAAATGGCTTATAAGCTATAGTAGTACTTGCCATAGTGCAGTTGGGTGATTTCGGACACCAGCGTCTGAAGAGCACAATTACTCCCACAGACGTCATCTTGACATTTAAAAACAACACACGAGCCAACATCCCTCTCAAACGTGTCTCCATGTCTCCTCACCGCCGTCTGCTTTCATTCATGCTTGAGTGCTGCAGGGACTCATTTACATGCTCCCAAAAACATTTCAGCACCGCTCTCGTCTTCCAGAGAAGAGCCCAACAAACGCTCGCTACTCGTTCATCCAGGCAAAACATCTGCTACTGTGAATGCCAGTGTCACAGCAACAAGCTGTTAACAGGTGCCCTTTCCACCCAACATCCCAGCAGACCGCCATGTTCAGAATTCAGAATTAATCTGAAATCATGAGCGTTTCTTCACTTGCTAGCTGTGAGCTCTGACACTGGTCCAGCTCCTGAGCTGATTTCTGCTGGGCAGTGTACATAAAATCCATATTGTTTCATCCTATTGACTATAAACAATCTCTATATTTAAGATTCTTTCCAAATATTTCACCTAAAGAGTCACTGTAGTTAAATATATTCAAAAGAATCAACGTAATAATAATAATAATCTAGTACACACAATAGTTTTTCCAAAAGGTTTTCCACTCAATTAACATAAGAAAACTGGAGTGATAATGCAAATGAATCAATAACACAAGAGCTTTGAATCGATACACTGAAGTAAACAGACTAATGAACTGATTGATGGAAGTAAATCGAACTCTTCAAAGGGGTCATACGATGCTTTTTAAAGATCTTTATTTTGTGTATTTGGTGTAACAGAATATGCTCTAATGTTTAAAAAACACATTATTTTTCAAATACTGTACATTATTGGTAGGTCCTCTATGCCCCGCCTCTCTCAAACAAATCTTTTTCTACAAAGTACCTCTTTCTGACAAGCTCAGTCTGCTCTGATTGGCCAACTGACCCAGTGCATTGTGATTGGCCAAACACCACAAGCAAGCACTCATTGGAAGTGTAACGCCCTTTTCCATAATCGTGAGCTTCATCTTTCAAAATAAATGTAAAGACAGTTAATACACAGGCTTGAAAATAAAAGACATGGAAGCAGTTTCTCATCTCTAAAGTGAGCAGAGAGAGTAATAAAGCTCTTTAAACACATCAAACAGTATCATAACCGATCAACAAAGTCTGGCCCACAATCTTTGGTTTTACATGCCATTTAGAGAAAGGTTTATCTAAAAGAGATAAAAATAATACTAATAACAATAATATATATATATATATATATATATATATATATATATATAGAGAGAGAGAGAGAGAGAGAGAGAGAGAGAGAGAGAGAGAGAGAGAGAGAGAGAGAGAGATATGGTGTAGGATTTGGTTTGAAGACATTTTCATTCAGAAATCCTCAGTTAATTTTAAAAACAATTACAAAGAAATGGCAAGTAACAAACTGAATAAAACACAACTATGAATTAGAAAGACTGAAAAAGTATTATATTGCAAAAGTGCTCCAAAAAAAAATAATATATATATTTAACCATTTAGTAATTATATTATTAAAATATTAAATAATAATATATTTACAAATGTTATTAATTATTTGTTATATATATATATGTTTATTTTTTTATGTGTGTGTCTGCGACTTTCACCTAATCAAAAAATCTGAATTATTACACCGTCACACACACACAATAATATAAAAGCACAGGGATAAAAATGGACTTTTACTCTCTGAAGATGCAAATTAATTCCGGCATTTAATTGGATCTTGTGATTTTCCCAAGTGCTGTCTAGTTTTGTATGTATTATGCAGACGGTCTATGAATGGACTGTGGGTGGCCCGGGACGAGCCGTCTGAGACCGAGACACAGACTACACATCACTACACCATTTTCTAAACTATTGAAACTCATACACCATCTTTACTTTGAAGAGTGTGAAACACCTTTACTGCAGCGCTGCAGAAACACATTCAGGATATATGAAAGAAAATCATCATTTCCTCATGTCGTTAAAAAGCACATTTCTTCTCAAAAGGGACACAAAAGAAGCTTTTCTATAAAATAAAAGTTAATGAAGATGTTGTCAAGCTACAAAACAGCAATAAAGGTTTAATAAAAGCAGTCCGTATGAAACCTAATCAGGTTTAGAACAACACAAGCTTGAGTAAATGATAAGAGGCAAATCTAATTTTTAGGAGAACTATTCCTTTTAATACTCCCTGTTAGCTTCTGGGGACCCGATGTAAAACTCTAGCTTTCATCAGACAGACGTTTATATACACAAACACCTTCATAAAACAGGACTATTGCTTAGCATTAACAATTCAGAGCATCCCATAAAACTGAGCACATAAGAGTCATGAACAAACCCAACATGTTTAATCTACAGCAGGCCCCTGGAGCGTTTCGGGACGGGGCTAAAAATAGTGTATTGTGCGGCAGAGAAAGCAGGTACCAGTCGTGGCCTCGGGGAATGTGACACGGCGATGACATCATGCATGTCCATCAGGGACAACACGGACCAAATTTACCCCATCAGACTTCTAGATGTACTATAGGGAGGACGTGTGGAGGACATCGTCAGCGTCTTCTCATATGTGGACATATAAAGAAACAAATGCTACTCTAACACACACTGCTCTCTTTCAAACACAGTATCCATTCTCATAAATCACTTGCATAAACTGTGCGTGACTTGATCTGAGTTTTGCAGATCAGATATTAGCGTTTGAAATTAAATCCACACAGTGTGTCTCCAGGAAAAAAAAAAACACACACACAAACTACTAGGAGGAGGTTCGGTTAACATTTAAAAGATGTGGTGCTGCTCAACAGAAGGTCATTTTATCGTTCATCGTTTGTTTTCATCACAGGTGTCATGAGTGTGTGACAGATGTGGCATTTATAAGCTGCAATAGATGTGTCATGAAAAATAATAAGTAGGAGTGTGCGATGTGACGATTTTTGATCGTGGACTATTATAAATGTCTCCACGATCTGCTTTTGAAAAAATATCGTAGTATTGTGCTACAGCGCACCTCCGTCTCAAAAACTGTACAATGTGACAAATTCACATCAAAATGTTAACTCAGCAGATGAGTTATTCTCACAGGACACTGAACGTATTCATAATCATAAAAGTACATTATTTACATGTGCTTTAAAGCCTTGCTGGTTAAAGATTTTATTTGTTTGCTGTACTGAAGCAAGCTTTTCCTGAGCGGGCCTCCTGTCCAAACTGAGCAACTGATGGAGAAGGGCTTTGGTTATGAACAAGAAGCTAATGGTCGCTCTAGTTGAGCTCCATGATCATGTATGTCATATATGACTCTGGAGCACAAAAGCAGTCTCAAGTCTCTGGGGTGTATTCGTAGCAATAGCCAAAAAAACATTTTATGGGTCAAAATTATCAATTTTTCTTTTATGCCAAAAATCACTGGGATATTAAGTAAAGATCATGTTCCATGAAGATATTTTGTCAATTTCCTACTGCAAATATATCAAAACTTTAAGGTATATTAAAAATATATGAAAAGTTTAAAAGGCAATTTTCTCAGTATTTACATTTTTTGCATACTCAGATTCCAGATTTTTCAGTTGTATCTCGGCCAAATATTGTCCTATCCTAATAAAACATACATCAATGCTTTTTTATTCGGCTTTCAGATGATGTATAAATCTAAATGAAACAAAAAACTGACACTTAAGACTGGTTTTGTGGAGATTGAAGAAACCTACAGAAGGACAAACATCACTGCACTCCACCGATCTGGGCTTTATGCTGGTGTGGCCAGATGCAATCCTCTCCTCAGTGAAGACACATGAAAACACACCTGGAATTTGCAAGAAAAGCACCTAAAGGACCCTCAGACTGTGAGAAACAATATTCTGTGGTCTGATGAACCTCAATTCCATGCATCGTGTTTGAAGGAGACAGGCTCTGCTCATCACCTGCAGAGCAGCATCCCTGAAGTAAAGTGTGCTGGTAGCTGTTTTTCAGCGGCAGGGACCGAGGGACTCGTCAGAGTAGAAGAAAAGCTCAATGCACCAAAATATAGAGATAGCCTTAAAGAAAACCCAGTCCAGAGCAGTCATAACCTCAGACTGGGCAATGACCCCAAGCTTATAAACAACTCTGTGAAAGTCCTTGAGTGGCCGAACCAGAGCCTGAGCTTTAACCCAATCACATATCTCTGGAGAGACCTGAACATGTGCATCTGAGCCTGAGAGGTGAAGAGATGAAGAGAAGAATGGCAGATACCTGACAGATGCTGAGGAGCAAAGTTTGTAGCGTCATGCCCAAAAAAACTTGAGGCTGTAAAGGTGTTCCAGCTAAGAACTGAGTTAAGGGTTTGAATACTTATGTGAAAAAAAAAAAAGTAATTTAAAGCAGTTTAACATAAGGCTGTAACATAAAACGTGAAAAAAAATAAGGCACTGTAAATATATATATATATATATATATATATATATATATATATGACCATTTTTTGACTAACTGAAAAATTTAGTGTTTACTTTTCGCTCTTACATAATACACACTATTTTCCATTTTAATACTGTAAAGCTGCTTACACTAGGGTTGGCCGATGTCTACAAAACTGGCATCAGATGATGTCTACAGTGAAACATTGTGATGGATGATGACATCGGGGGGAAAGGGGGGATTAGGGGGTGTGCCCGAAGCTTGAATCCGTATTCAGAAAGGCAAAGAAGACAAATAACAATTGCTAACAGTTGTCTGTTACATTACAGTAGCAAAATGTTCCTGTTGCGATTAATTGCTCATGCTTTTATCACTGTATACGGTATTAGCACGGTATTGCCATTTAGTTAAAAAAAAGTGGTCATAATACAGTATAACAGGTTTAATAACTTTTTAATAACAATAATAACTGAACATTTAAATACAATAAAGCAATGCAGAAAAATAAAGTTAAAAGTTTTACACAGATTAATGAACTATAAAGACCCATAGGTATAACTTTAAAATCTCATTAGTTAACCATTCACCTTTACAATGAGCAACAGCTACATTTGCTACAAAAGTTATAAATCTTTGTTAAAAAAAAAAAAAAAAAAAAACTCTTAGTTCATGTTAACTCATTAAATGACACAGTTGCAACTTTCGATTTTAACATGTTATTAAATATTAAAATGAAAAAAAAAAGATTGAAATGAAAAAAAAGTTTGAAAATAAATAGCCTATTTAGTCTAAATATTGAAGTATTTGGCGCTATGATGGACACCATAACAAATCCACAAATCTGAATGGCTATTTGGGAAAAGTATTCTTAAATGCATTCAAATTCTGAACAATTTGTAATATATAATTATTCACGGTATTTAGAAGTGCCCACGATAACAATATTGTGCATATTAATTATCGCGATATATCGTATTACCGAATACAGGTATATGTCTACTAACCACATAAACCGAGTAAGGAGAGATGAGGATGATAGCGCATGACTTGCAAAATGTGTAGCAAGTACTGCTGCTCCGTAGTATAAACAGAGTACGTGTGATTGTGAATCTCGAAAGTGAAGGTTTCAATGCCAGGCATAATAGCAGCTCGACATCGTGAGGTCTATCAGTCATCGGCGATCGATGATGGTATCGCCTATGGTTCAAACCCTATTTGACACAATCTGCATTATATAAGGCGCAATATAAATATGTCATGAAGATTCATATGAACTAATACGCATATTGAGAAAATTATATTTCTCTGTTATATTTCACCTCAACAACTCTCTCTCTCTCTATAGGATGAATGTGTCACACAAATGTGCACCCATACAGTAAATGTCTTACATGATGTGGTGGTTAATTCAGCACCAAGCGTCCACTCACTTTCATTCATACAATTCTCCTCACTGACCGTTTTAAGAAGGCAGTTCACATATCCAGCAGCATTTATGAATTGGTCCCTACAGGCCTCAACTTCCTGCATGATCTCCATCACATTCAATCAAGTCCAATCAGCAACATTCTCTGCTTAATTAATGAGCTGTGTGAGCTAAGTGGTGGGTGGCAGGTATTACTAGGAATTAATTACAACACGGCTCAACAACGGTTTACTTTTCTATGTAAATGTCCTCTCTTTGAGTAAGAGCCAAATATCGATAAGCAATGTATCTTAAATGCTCTTGCTTTAGGACATCAGGTGGAGAAATTCAACGAAATGTCCTAAAAAATAAATACAATTTAATAATATTAATATTAACGTCTCACAGCTCTGGCCTAGCAACATGCAAATTTAACATCACAGACTGAAGACTAGACTGTTTCTTTAACGTTGATAATTTCATGCATTTGGCATAAAATAAGGCTATTTTTGCTGCTATATTAACTATACGCTATAACAGTGTCGTTATATTTATTTAGTATTGATTTTTCTGCTGTCTGTGACCAGTTAGAACAGGCTTGAACCCATTTCTGGGTATCGACTAACCAGTTGAGAATTAACGAACAAGAGAACTAAAGCAGTAGAAGTTTGTAATTCTGTCTAAGGCTGCTCATTATGAAAATCCTCACGTTTATGACACATTTCAGCATTGAAATGGTTTGAAACGCAGCCCTGAAACACAGAGAGCTTCACAACCGTCTGATGTTCTTACAGAAATATGACATCATCTAAGGGCCAGCGTCAGATTTTAGCAGGACTTTTCAAGAAAATGAACAGAGTCTACCTGCGCCACAGGAGTTTCAGGGATAAACTTTGTTCTGAAGCAAAGGTCTCGAGAGGCAGTCACAACTTTGCAAACAATATTTATGTCCTTCATTTGATTTATTTTTTTTTGGATGGCGTACCTCTCAAAGTGAATTCTCCTCTCAGAATATCTTCAGACGCAAGAGCAGACCACACAAGAGACTCAATTACTGATATGAAATTACGTTTTTGCACAGATATAAAGAAGTCAAAGAAACCCAAACTTTCTTTTGGAAAGCTGTGACATCTGCTCTACTTCCTGTCTGGAGATGCAGGTCAAGGAGACCTGTGAGTGTTTGTGTGCGAATGCAAACGAATGCGAACGAATGAACTACAGTTCATCATTCAAAAACAAGATTAGAAGATACTAGAATATTATAAAGAGAGAGAAAATACTTAAAACCCCTTGAATTTTAAGAGACAGACGAATAGATAGATAGATAGATAGATAGATAGATAGATAGATAGATAGATAGATAGATAGATAGATAGATAGATAGATAGATAGATAGATAGAGGAATGAAGCACTTTTTTTAATCACAGGTGTAGTTTCAGTGAAAGACAGAGCTGCTCATCTTCAATAAAGTGCACTGTTGGTCATCAATAAGGAAAACCAGCAAAATAATTTCAGTGTCATAGGAAAAATACAAATAAATAAGGCAGAGAAAAGCATTTGTGCATGGTAAATATTCTCCAGTTAGCCACTGGATATACATAAAATGACTCTGAAATAACTGGGCTGTTTAAATAATGTCACAACCGAAGGGCAAAAACCAAAACAACACCCTCACCCTCATGAGAGATTTACAGACCATTAAAGCCCAACAGAACGATACGCAGGCAGCACGAGTGTGTGTGAGATCTGCTGGAGTGTTTACAGAGACCCACGACACGAAATGTGTGTGTCTCATTAAGAGCTGAACACACACACACACACACACACACACACACACACACACAGTGCTTTAATGAACACATGATGAATGCAGACCTCACCTCTTTACAGCGCTGCTCAGGAGGAAGTTCACAATGAACAGCTTCAGCGGGAAACACTCACAAAAAGAGGCTTCCAAGGCCTGCTGAATCAGTTCTTTTGCTATTTTCTGGTCCTAGGTGGGATCAGAGTTAGAGTTTTGCTTGTGGTCTTGGTCTTAGGACTGAATCTGGCATGTGAACACGAGCACTTCTAGCTGGACAAGCCAATCAATGACTGCAACTGAGTGCAAATCAATATTGCAGCCAGTGTTTTCTTTCAAATGATGAACAATATAAAAATTCTGCCCAATACTAAGAAGTCAATAAATAAATAATATCGAATATCGAACAACCCAATGTAGACTGCTTCCAATAAACAGTTCTTTCAGTTCTGAAATTCAGCAGTTTTCTGCCTCAGTTTTGGAGCGCTCTGACTTCAGGTGATGAGGAAACAAGTGCATGTTAATAAATAAACGCCTACCACACTTTCAGTCAAAAAGCTAAAAGTCTGGCAGCAGGACAGAGTAATTAACCATCACTATGAAGCACACACACACTGGGGCTAATTATGCATTATTAGTGAAGCATGCTGGATAATTCCACATGGCACCGTTTGCTTTCTTCCTTCAGCTAAACTTTCACTGAATGTTTGGGAGATGAGGCGTGAGAACAGGTCTTTACAGACAGAGCCGTCACATTCCCAGGAAGGTAGGGAAGACTTGGGAATGCCGAGAGCTGTTTGGTGTCCTACTGGTCTCTGCAGTCGTATTCGCTTATGAAGCCGGAGACCTACAGAGACCTGCAGGCCGTCGATCCACCGCAGACGTTATGCTGCCTTCATAGTGCTCCTGGGAAATGCTTACTTACAAGATCGGAAACGAGAATTATGAGTGCAAGAGTTATAAAACATTTTATGAACTGAAAATAATTAGAGTAAAACTAAACCTAAATACTAGTACTAATAATATAACAGTCAAATAAATTATCCTGTGCATGTGTTAAAACACTCCCCTCCTGAAGATGGCGATGGAGAGTTAAAACGCTAATTCACTGGGTTTATGAATTGTTTCCTCTTTGGGATACAGTTTTAAAAGATTTAAAAGTCTGTGTAAACGCTATTAAAGTGTAAATAAAGATTTTAACTCTTTTAAAAGTTTTGTTTAGTTAGATGTAAATAACTTTCAATGACAACTACTCAACTGCTGTTTAAAATTTTAATTACTAAAATTGAAATATGAAAAATACATTTATAAAAAAAATCTAAGTGATTCTTATCTATATTTATTAAAACTAAAATAAAAAAAACATGAAAAAGTGAATCCTTGAATAAAATTACTAAAGCTAAAATCTAAAACAAAATACGTGCAAAATGCTCATGAACTAATTGCTTAAAATATGAAAAAAATTATAAATGTTTAAAAATATATTTAACACTTTTAGCTATTAAAATAGATAAAACTATAAAATATAATATAAAGATATAAATATAAAATAATATATAAAAATATATGTCAATGAACTAATGTTCATGAACTGATTAATTATAATTGATAAGATAAAAAACTATAAAATACAATTACTAAATATACATTTTTTTTAATTAAAAAAATATAATAAATATAAAATGTCAATGATTCTGACATATCCATAAAATACTCCAAACTGTCATAAACAAATTAATTGCTAAATCCAATTTCAACCAAAAATAAACATCCCACTTGTTCAGAATTTATATGTATTTTCCGTAAATATCAATGATCTTCCACCAGGCTTTTTTAATCAACACACACTTAACAAGGACAGTCATGGCTGATGTATATGATCATTTCAACCTGACTGGAAGGAGCCGGTGGGAATGTGTAGAGATGCTATATATAAACTCTCCCAGGGTTAAAATAACATATGACAGACCTCCATGTAAACAGTGTTGACCTGTATATATGTGTGTGTGGAGGTAGATGAGCTAACTGGGTGGTGTCATTGAGATATGACAGATATGCAGTAAATAAACCAGTTAAAAACCAGGCCAGATTATACTGCTCCTACTACAACATCCTGAACTATTCACACAAATCTAAAGAATTTCACTTACAATTACTAACACAAAGAGCACGTTCAGAATTCACATCAACTATTTCCCAAAGAACAAAATGATACAGTATGCAAAATGAGCTTGATTTCCAGTGTGGATTACAAATTATATTAAGCGCAGTTCTCTTTTTTTGACACTTGACTTAGAAAAACCAAAACTGAGTAATTAACTTGCTAAATAAAACCCAAATGTGTTGTGATGCACTAAAAATATTTTTTATCGAAACACAGAAACCGAATTTAAAGTTTATTTTCATCGAAAAAGAAAAATAATATTTATTTAATAATCAATTACTTAATCGAATTTATTTAATCATTAGCAATCAAATAAATTGCATAGAAACACTATAAATTGCAAATATTTAGAAAGAATAATTAGAACAAATATATATATATATATATATATATATATATTTAGAGATCAGTGTGGCCAATATATACCTATAATTACTAAAGCTTATATAAACTTTAATTTTAATTATAGAAAAAAAATTCACTTTACCCAATATTCCTCAAACTTTGATAAAAAAAAATATATTTAGATTTTTACAAATATAATAAATAATTAATTGTTCATAAATGCATTTAATGATAGCAAATGTAATTCAAAAACAATGCTAAAATGCATTTAAAATTCCATAAAATATATATTATAATATTTAGATTATTTAATAATATTATGTTAATGATGCTGTTATTGATTAAAATGATAAACCGGAGAAGTGCTAGTTAAAAATCACTCTCCAAAACCCATTTCAGCCAAAACAGAAACTGTAAAACTTGTCCGTGCATCACTGGTTGTGAGACATCAGTATGAATCTACAGCACCACAGAAAGCTAACTTCTCAGTTCATAAGCATCAGCTGTCTCTCCTGCCGTGTCACCCGTCTCTGACGTCATGTGAGTGAGCAGAGCGATACAGAGTGTGCCACAGACAGCTGGCATTCGACTGGCGCCATCCTGCTGCACACAGCTGTTTGGAAAGCTCTGATGTCTCACGCACTGCTGTGACCAGCACAATCCAGTGTCCAGTGATACGGAGCTAAAGATACACACACACACACACACACACACAACCCTACAGCAGCCCAGCACAGAAACTACACACACCGTTTCTGTTATATACAGTGAGTTTATAATGTCATAATTCCAAATGCATATGCTGCTTTGCTTACATGCATAATTTAACATAAAAACCGATACAACCATGGAAAACATCTTGAGTAAATAAATAAATGGGTTCCCATGTTTTCGACAAATTAATTTCCATAACTGTCCTGGAGCTGTGTTTTTACAGCATAAAGATTTCGCTAGATATTTAGACATAAGGGTGGCCAATATTACACTCGTATATGAAAAATACAATGTGAATATACCAACTGTAATGCGAAACATACTAAATACAATTAAAGAGTCTTTCTGTCCAATACTCATTCAAAACTCAAATTAGCTTAGATACTTTTTGTTTATATTTAATAATAATAATAATAATAATGATAATAATGGATTTTTAATAATAATAATAATAATAATGATAATAATGGATTTTTACCAATTTTACTTATGTAATGTGGCATTTAACAGTAAAAAAAAATGTTCTTTTTTTTATATAAAAAAATAATATTAAATATCCGTATGGCCAATATTATGTTCGCATAAATGTATAATTTAGTTTAATGATGGCAAAAAATACATATATTTTATAAATATATAATTGAAGATTGAGTTAATCTTGGGTAAAAGGATATATATATATATATATATCCTTTTACCCAAGATTAACTCAAACTTCAATTGAACATTTTATTATAATATTTAGAGTATTTTAATAAGTATTATTATTGTTATTTTACAATTGAATGGCAATTTGTACATTTTACCCAATAGTCAAATAAATAAAAATATAATATTTAGATTATTTTATTAATAAAATTGAATGCATAATTGTATGGTAATATTAGATCGGAGCATAATATGTATATTTACTACAGAAATTAGTGTTTAATTCTTCATTGACTCATGACTATTTCCCAGTCATCTGTGACTGTGGGAAACCTGACGTCCTCAGCAATCTTCTACTCTAACCAATGAAAACAAACCGCAAAACCTGATCCTGACATCAAGCCCAAACACACACGTCTCTGAAGTAAATAACAGCACGTGTCGTCACTCACCAGTCGTACCATCAGGAAGCTTCCTCAGCGACGACGTGATCGCATTTCCAGGAACACGAGGACTCTCCACATACTTGGGCTTTCGAACAGGTCCTTCAGAACAGAAAGAGAAACAAAGAGACGTGTGTTATCAGTCTTATGTGAGGGTAAAGAGCGGTGAACTCAGGCTGCCTACGCCAGCTGCAGCAGCAATCTCCACAGCTCTGGGAATGTAAACCACAGCAGGAAACCAGCGCTATTTAACTCTTAGGAGATGGGTGTGAGATCTCTGTGTGATAACGTGTGTTTCTCTCGCCAAATCTGGTTCTCTTGTGCATGCATAAATGAAAAAAAAAACTGTGCTTCCTCTACAAGGGTCTCAGACTCTATTTAAAGACATGAAATGGCATTCCCAAACAATTTGACTTATATAATATGAAACAGAGTAATACATGTGCATTTGGACTTTAGACGATTTTATTGATTAATAACTGACTGAATCATGAAGTTACATACCAGAATGGAGTCAGCTGATTAGAGAGGAAGGTTGGAAAAATAAACTACTGTTCAAAGGCTGCTATTATTTGATAAAAACTACAAGAAAAATTTTGAAATATCATTAAATTAAAGTTTTTTTATGCAAATATATTGTAAGATGTAATTTATTGCCGTGATCAAAGCTGCATTTTCAGCATCATTCAGTGTTCATTCTAATATTGCTTTAAAGAAACTGATACACTCCTTTCATGAGTTTTTGATTCATAGAAAGCAGGGGTTGAAACATAAAAATTCGTAAAACAAAAAAATTCAATAAAATCCCGGGACTGAACTTTTTTCTTGAAAAAGAAAAAGATTTTTCTTGAAACTACACTCAGACTACAGATTAAGAAAGGATATTTGAAACAGCAATAACAAGAAAGGTTAATCACTACAATATGGTGCAAACACATGTAACATTTAAGATGATTTTGATATCAAGTTTTGCTGGTTAGCTTTGTCCTTGACAGGATACAAGATGACCCAATCTAAAATAATGAATTTGTTTTGTTCAAAAGAAATAATGGTAAATTAAATACTAGAAAATTTATATAAAATAGGAAATATACAAAGACAATTTACTATAGAAAACTACAGTTCAGTTCAATTAACAACAACAAAAACATTTTGTATTATCTTTGAAAGTATTATCTTTCAAATTCTAATAAATAAACTAATACAAACAAAATGGTACAAATAAAGTGCAGCACATGCAAAGAATTCAATGAGTGTGGCAACTTTAACATTTGAAATGATACTTTGGTAAAGTTATCGCTTTCCTTATTCAAACTGATTTTGTTTATCATGAATATATGATTTGACCTGAAGAACGAAAGCTATATCATACACTTGGAAAATTATGAGTTTATCACACTCATATCTTAGACAAGGTGAGGAGCATTGTATGAGGTAAGTCAATATATTTTAATAATCATTTTCTGAGACCACATGCACAGATAAAAGAAGCACAATACAAACAGAAAGCATATTAAGAAAGTAAACTGGGTTAACCGCTGCCGCTAATAATTACAGCAACACTAATGTAATGTACTGTCCAAAACACTGCGTAAGAAAACCTCCTCAGGTTTGAGATAAAAGGCATCTGACACCCAAAAGGTCGTGCCATCCTGAAATTCCTCCTGGTTGAGCGGATAAAAGAAAGCGCCCCTCAAATCCTGCTCGACCCCAATAAAGCTTGTAGGTTTAAGTACGTTCCTCTGTTTATCGTGGAAAAACCCTGGTGAGATCAAAGACCCCGGCGGTCCGTGTAAGATCTGACCAAATAAAGTCATGGAGTAAAGAGCAGCCGCAGGCGACGGGAGCCCTTAAATCTAGCAGAGACATCCATCAGGCTTCATCTCCGCTCTGCACCTGCATTACTTTGACCTCCAGGAAGCAAACACAGCGCTCACAGATGACAAATGAAATGGCGATGTGCGTAAAGACAGACATAAATCAGAGATAGATGTCTTCAACTCATGAAGTGATTCAAGTGAAGGTATTAAAGTCAACATCAAATCATAACTGACACTATTTACTTTCTGCATGCACACACTTACTGTTCATACTGTGAAGATTGATGCAGTGAATAATCTTTTATCTAAATGCAATTACCTCATCATAAAATTTATTAATTATTCATTTATAATACATGCATAAAACCCAAAAGTGACTGAAGTTACCTAACACATTTTGGGGGTGTATTAGTGTAGAAAAACTAATTATCCTACTTTTACACACTAAAGTAAAGACTGAATTTTACTAGCAATATAGTAAACTACATAATTAAGATAATATTAAGGGAAATGTTAGGGGAAACTGTGCTTCCTGTGTAGCCTTTAAAGCATCTCTACTGACACACATACAGAGATTAATGTGTAAGTGTGTCCAGATCTCGACACACACACACACACACACACACACTCTTCCGCTTGCATAGGTATGTACACTGCCATCTATGGACACCTGCAGTGAAATGCAATCAAATGTTGAAAGGACGCACAACACATAAGTTAATTTTTGTACTAGTACTGTAATATGTGACCCTGGAGCACAAAACCAGTCTTATGTCGCTGGGGTATATTTTTAGCAATGCAACCATGAACTGGAAGTATCAGCTATGATCAGCTGTTTAGCTGAGCTTTTGATGTTGTCATGGAAAGGTCAGTTGTTTTGATCACATGACCTGCGTTCGCTTGCAGCATTCTGAAAAGTTGAGATGTTTTTTTTATCTCACTACGCCATGGCATAAGCGAGTGCCCAGACAAACATGCGTGTCGTTTCTTTTAAGAGCACGCGTCCAAACCACAGCCAGGTGGTCGCTGAATAAAACTCCTACAAATACCACGGACTCACGGAACAACGTCAGCAACTCTGCATTATTTAATCCTATGACCAGTGTTCGTAACAGCTGCCATTACTTAGCTATTTGCAGCTCCCTAAATACAATGGCAAGCTGTTTTATAGACGAAGCATTTGCGTTTTCCATTTTGACCAACAGACTTTCTTAGTCATAGTTGCACACACATATAGAGCAACGTGTTAACATTTTCAAAGTGTATGACAATATTTCAGCTAAGTCAATTAGTTAAACGATGCTTTCAAAACTTACCAGAGTAGGCTTCCAGCGCTCTGCTAGTGAGGGAGGGGCAGTGTGAATTGTAGCGTCTCCAGCAACACAGAGCTGCCTGTGGACGCCTGTCTGTAAATAATGCCGAGAAAAAACTATCGGCGAACACAGCAGCCACGTATCGGCCGATGCCGATACACGTAAAATCCTCAAAAATCGGCCCTATTTGGAAGGCCAAACAAAGTAGTTTCGCTTTCACAATGAATCACACAGTGAGTCCACGTAAAAAGAAACCTTTTTTAAACTGTTTAAATATAGAACTTTATTCAAGTTATAAAGCTCTATATATAATTAATATATAACTTCTTAAGTTATAATACAGGCTGTTATTGTTCTGGTCAATGTCTGTTTCTGATATCATACAAAAGTGTGCCCCCTATGAAAATAAATGCCTCTCCATTAAAGATTTTCTGGCAATGGCACTGCACTCATGTATTACCTTTCACATAATTCTTGTACAAGTTTTGGCTTCAGGGGAGAGAGAATAAATCCACACACACACATCTGTGATTAAAATGCATGAGTCTCATCTCTCTGGTGGAGAGCACAAACAGGTATTAACTCAGTCTGAGGTCCAACGGCTTACATCTCAGATGAATGCAAATAAAAAGCCAAAGAATATGAATGAGAAGAAGAATGAGAGAGGAAAAAAAACGAATCACTGATCACGGTCATACTGCTTTCTAAGATACCTTCTGCTGGAAACATCCAATCAAGAAGTCAATTCCACAATGCACTGCAATGATTGCAGAGAAAATGTATACACACACACACACACACCATACACAAAAATACGTACTTTAAATATAATGATTTTAAATAACATTAAAACATTTATTTTAATGTATTCAAATAGAAAGCAGTTATTTTAAATAGATAATATATTTTATATGTTTTCATTTAAAGGGCAGAACATTGAAGGGTACTTCCCATCCAATAAATTGCGATAAGCGATATGAAACAAAGTCTCAGTTTTTAAATTGTGTCCATTGTATTGCACTATTTAAAAAATAAATGCCATTTTGGCGCTGTTTAATGTGGAGTGGAAGATCGCTGTAGTGCCTCAGTTCAACAGATGCTGCAGTGTGAGGTGCACGTGAACTGATCATCTCCTCCACATTAATACTAGTTACAGCACAAAATAATCTTGATTAAACATCCGAAGGTAAGTTAAAAGAAAGAGGACAACTTTACAATCCGTATCCTGTCTCAGCTGTGCAAAGACATCAATATAACAATGTCATGTAACTTTTTATGACAGCCATCATTTAAATTATTATATAAACAAAAACTAACTGAATTAGAAATATTATAATGTAATTGTAACTTTATTATTTTAAAAACTTCACTGTGTAATTTTAACAGTTGTATGCTATAGCTTACAAATCAGTCAATTTTCAAATTCAATATTATAGTAATGTATTGCCAAAATTTGATAAATATCCAAAATAATCAATATTGAATCGAATCGGTCATCAAATCGAAAGCTTGGGAATTAGAATTGAATAGAATCGTGAAATGTGTGTCAAAACCCAGCCCTAATATATATGTGTATGTGTATATATATATATATATATATATATATATATATATATATATATATATATATATATATATATATATATATATATATATAAATATATATATAAATTAAATTAAAATTAAATTTATGCATTTAGCATACACTTTTATCCAAAGCGACTTACAGTGGATTCAGGCTATCAATTTTTACATATCATGTGTTCCCGGGGAATCGAACCCACAAACTTGTGCTTGCTTGCTTGCTAGCGCAATGCTCTACCAGTTAAGCTACAGGAACACTATATATATATATATATATATATATATATATATATATATATATATATATATATATATATATATATATATATATATATATATATATATATATATATATATATATATATATATATATATATATATATAATGTGTGTGTGTGTGTGTGTGTGAGAGTGTATATTAGGGCTGTGCGATTAATCGAAATCGAAATAAAATTGCGATTTGAGTGTGCATGATTTCTAAATCGCCTTATAGATTTTCTGTAGCCCTGACCTCCTGCAGTATGTTATCTGAACCAATCAGGATGCAGCGCACCTGAGTGGAGCGCGAGAGCAGAGCACTGAGAGCAGACTGGGCATATGCCTAACTCCAGGTTCACACACTCTGTCTGGGATGCGTAGCCTTTTTTTTTTTCGAGCCCATGTTAACGGAACAGAACGTTCACACTGCACACAGCAAAAAGACGAGAACAGAAAAGTTTATAAATAGAAAGGTGCAAAAAGATTTAATATCTTGCGCATGAGCACAGAGAGGGTTGTGAGTGCACAGGACACAGGTTGAGCGAGAGGAGACACGTTGTAAGGCAGCATATATCTGATCCTTATACAGTCTACGAACTGAGCACGCGCACCTGGTTTTGTTAACAGAGCAAATGAAATCTGGGTGCGAATCAGTGATGCGCGGGTTGATCCAAAATGAGCGGGTGCCTGCAGTTATGAGTCATTCAAAAATATTTTTAATGATATCCGGGTCGCGGCCGCATTTTTGAAATACATAGGCCTACACTTTATTGGCTGAATAACTGGCATGAAGATGACGCACGAGCTCAGTCTGCACGTAGAGACGGAGGCGGCGAAGAAGACTGCATGGGGAGCAACAGCGCTGTTTTTGGTCAAATATGATTTTGACGACTTCATTTAGTTTTGTTTTATAGAAAACTAGTTTTAAAAGATTTTCTTTTTGTATAAATTGTATCTTAATTTTGATAAATGTTTTATCAATCAGTTGCCCGTATTTAATAAATAAAAAGCAGATATATAGCCTAGCAGACAATGTAATAAGGTGCCGGCACGATCACTTGCATTGCATGTGAATTAAACTCAGCGTGTGCCTCACAGTCCGAGTTGCGGGCAGGTTAGTTGAAAACGTCGGTCGGGTGCAGGTTATTAATACATTGACCCGCGCATCACTGGTGCGAGTGGATAGATTCGCGCTTGCGCATTATTTTAATGTGCTTTTGCGTTACAATAATGCACTCTTGTTGCTGCTTCTGAACCGCTTACACATAACTTACTGTATACACACTGCACATGCATACAGAGACCCTTGGGAAATAAATATATTGGGCAAAACATATAACACCTGAGGCACCACTACAGTAAGCTAGAGATAAAGCTCTCATTGGTTTTCTTTTGGAAATATGTTTAAAATTTATAATGAATGCATTTATGACTGTAAAGCGTGTCTATGTTTGTCAAAATTGTGATTAAAATCGAAATCGCTAAATTTTTTAATATATTAAGAGATTTTCATCGCCTGCATCTTGACTTTTGTGCTCTACTCATGTGGGTAGATCCACAGACTTTAAAAGACATGGAGCAAAGTCAAAGACCTCATGACACGCTCACATTTGAGCCGTTCTCCCCAGACACAAGATCTTCTGTACAGACAACAAAAGCCATAGAAGAAAGACAGCGGCATGACAATACTGCTCTTTACTCTGAAATATCAGCCATCTATGAATCGCGTATTCAGACTGAAGTGACGTACACAGTTGGAAGTTCACTTTTGTGTAGTGAAATACTGAACAGAGGAAGCGGTCATCCAGATCTGCTCTGAGGATGTTTTATTGCATTGGCCGGTGATGTCACACCAACACCACCAATGCCAAAGTGAGCTCCAATCCAACATGTAATCAGCCAGATGAGTCTGGTTCTGCAGAACCTTCTGACCTCTGAAATGTTAAAAAATGTTCACTTGTGCGGCAGTTTAAGATGGTGTTTCTATAAAAGTGCATAAAATACATGATCGAATCTTGAGGACACGATTATTTGCAGATTTTTTTCATCAGCTTACTGCTGACTAAAAATTATTATTGTATAAATTAAAAAATAATTATTTATTAAATAATAATTATTTCTGATGTTTTTAAGCGCTGCTTTTGACATGGTTAACCACCAGATCCTCCTATCAACCCTACTGGCAAATGGCATCTCAGAAACCACACTTCAGTGGTTTGAGTCTTACTTATCAGATAGGTCCTTCAAAGTATCTTGGAGAGGTGAGTTGTCCAAGTCACAACATCTAACTACTGGGGTGCCTCAGGGCTCAGTTCTTGGACCACTTCTCTTCTCTGTCTACATGGCATCATTAGGTTCTGTCATTCAGAAACATGGCTTTTCATACCACTACTATGCTGATGACACTCAACTCTACCTCTCATTCCCACCCTGATGATCCGACGGTAGCTATTCGCATCTCAGCTTGTCTAACAGACATTTCTTGCTGGATGATGGACCATCACCTTCAACTCAACCTCGCCAAGACAGAACTGCTTGTGGTTCCAGCAAACCCATCGTTTAATCACAATTTCACGATCAAGTTAGGCACATCAACCATAACTCCTTCAAAAACAGCCAGAAGCCTTGGAGTTATGATTGATAATCAGCTGACTTTCTCAAACCGCATTGCTAAAACTGTCCGATCCTGCAGATTTGCTTTATTCAACATCAAGAAGATCAAGTCCTTTCTTTCGGAACATGCTGCACAACTCCTTGTTCAAGCTCTTGTTCTGTCCAGGCTGGACTATTGCAATGCTCTCATGGCAGGTCTTCAAGCCAGTTCTATCAAAGCTTTACAATTAATCCAGAATGTGGCAGCAAGATTAATTTTTAATGAGTCATAAAGAATAAGTCACACCTCTGGCTACCAATAGCTGCTTGCATAAAATTCAGGTCATTGATGTTTGCCTACAAAACTACCAGTGGCTCTGCACCCATTTACCTAAATGTATTACTTCAGACTTATGTGCCTCTAGAAGCTTGTGTTCTGCAAGTGAACATCGCTTGATTGTGCCAGCCCAAAGAAGCACAAAGTCACTTTTACGGACTTTTAAATTAAATGTTCCCTTCTGGTGAAATGACCTCTCCTACTCAATCCGAGCAGCTGAGTCCTTAGCCATCTTCAAGAATCGGCTTAAAACACATCTCTTCCATCTTTATTTGACCATCTAACTTTAGCACGCACTATACTAATTCTATTCTTAAAAAAATATTTCTAGTCTTTTTGTATTCTATTTTCTTTTAATGTATTTGTAACGATAATCCCTTTGTAATCATCGGGAAGAAGGAGGCGGGAACCGGCGCACAATCAAAACATAACTTTAATTATTCAAAATAAACACAAAACAGCACGTCAGCCCCTCACGGTGACTGACGCGCACAAATAAAAGCCAAAACATAAAATAATGTCCCAGGCCTGGTCCTCTCTCGTCCTTCACGGTCGTCACTCCAGTTTTATATCCTTCCATCTCCTACGTGGGACTCGATACTAGCGGTGGGGCTCAGGTGTAGCTCATCTTCAATCACTACACCTGGCCTCACTCCTTGTTCCCACGCCTCTCGGCCCCGCCCCACTCGCCACAGTATTATGCAATTGTGTGTGTGTGTGTGTGTGTGTGTATATAGGCCTCTTACACTAGCTTGCTCTATTCTTTTTCTATTCTATCAGTTTTCTTTTTATTTATTATATTATTTAAAAGCCCTTGCTACATGTACTGCGTTAACCTAACTGAGACTTGTTAAAAGACTTATATTTCATTGCTTTTTGTTGTTCTTGATTGCTTCCACTGTCCTCATTTGTAAGTCACTTTGGATAAAAGCATCTGCTAAATGAATAAATGTAAATGTAAATGATGTTCCATAAGTACCCCCTGCAGTCAGACAGCAGGGTTACATTTTCATTCATTCTGTCTGCCATTTTTATTCAGACCAATGTGTACCAAATCTTTGTTGTAAATCTTAACTGGCTGATGGAAAACAAGCTAGTTTGCATTCTAGAAATTACAACACTTCAGATAATAATGTAGCCTATGTAGAATTGTTCATGGACAGATTAAATGCCTATAATTTATCATTTTGATTCAGCCTTTTCTGTTTTTTTTATAAAATATTTTTTTAGACTGAAAAGTCTAAACTAAACAATGAAAAAAAGTGGGGTTTGACATTTTATAAAGCATTACTCCATAGACAACATGTAAAAAGTCACCCAACCTATATTTTTTGTTGAAGTAAAACTGATTTCATTGTGTGTGGGGACACGGTACCAGCACATTTTAATTATTTTTATTTAGTCAGTTATTTAAAGGGCTTTAAAAAAAAAAAAAAAGGAAAAAAAAGATGTTTTGTTTGTCATATTTTGATAAGAGAAAGTAAAAATGAAGAAACATTTAAAATATTTTACAAACAATTCATATTTTAATTGTAGCACCTGGAGACACAACGTAAATGTATATCCACTCAAAGTACAGAAATTATTTAAAATTCACAAATGTTCAATTAATTGTGATATTATGCTAAAAAGTAATATTACTGTCATCTTTAATACGTTTAAATTTTAGCCAATAAAAACACATAAATAGGACAGACAGACAGAAAAACAGATGGACGGACGGACAGACAGACAGATAGATATTTGTATAAAAATGATATAAAATACAAAATATCTGTCTGTGTGTGAGTGTGTGTGTGTGTGTCTGAAAATGTAAAACAGATAAATAATGCATGCACGAATTTAATTGTAGGAATGCGCTTCCTTATACATCTCTATAATGTACGTCTGTTTTAGTAATTGTGAGCCAGATGGTAATGCATTTCTGGATCTGTCTCAAAGTACACACGATAGCTGAACACATGCAAGACATGTTAAATGGACTAACAGCTAGACAGATGGTTTAAGTGTGAAAGTCACAGTGCCGGAAGGAGCTTGGGGTTTCAGAACTGAGACTAAGATTATTGCTGTTGATTACAGTATAGAGCAGTGAATACAACATTTCTGTGTCACATTCTTAAAAAAAAAACACAAACGGGAACAAAAAACGTCTTAAACATTTTGAATCAGATTTGCTTTAAAACAGCAAAACACGCTTTATTAATATAAACTGTAGCTGAAAAGTGTATCTTGAGGGACTAAACAAATCTTCAAGCAACCCGACATCTTGAGAGATACTTCATCTTCCATCTCTCTGAAGACCTTCTCAACATCTGCTAACACCATCCTCCTCCAACCATCCTCCTCCAACCATCCTCCTTTGCTGTTACTCAACATGGACCAGAAGGAAGAGTATTGCTGACCTTCAACACAAACTCTCCTCCAGCAGAGGTCAGTAAGGAGGCAAAGAGGATGATGTGGGACACATGTGGCTCTCTCCTGATGAAAGCAGCACATAATATGTGCAAGCCTCACATATATGGCTTTAATAGGAACAATTTGGGGAAATAGTGGTTTAGCTTAAAAGGAGGCCGCCACAGTTCAATGTTATTACTTGAGCTGTGCGGAAATGTGCTGCAGGACTGAGGTAATGAAGCTCTGAGTGCAACGCTGAAATCAGAGTCTATTTAAAAGCGTTTACGCTCTGACTTTGGCTGAACTCATATCACTGTACCTCCCAGTGAGTACAAGATAACAGAGGTTGAGTGCTTCATTGAGCTGCGGTTTCTGTGCAGTGTTTCTCACAGAACTGGAAAAAATGCTTTCAACTATCCACACTATTCTGACTGAGATCTATCTATGCAGATATGACAGGGTCATAATGCTTGTTTGAAGCAATATTTTGAGGCAGATGATAATTCTGCATGCATCAAAAATGGTAGTCTGGTGAACATGCAATGTATCATTTACTTTTACTCATTTAATCTCATTTACAAAACAATGATAAAAAATAATCTTGAATATAATTGACTAGTTCTTAATCATATAATCATAAGAGCAACCACAGTGCTTTAAACAATTAAATATATCTGCAATAAAATCAAATAAGTTTATTACACACACACACACACACACATATCAAAAAAAAAAGATGAATAAAAATGAACAATGGTTTATCTTTTTTCAAATCATAATTGAGATTGTAGATAGGGTGTCAATGGTCCATTTGAGAGATAGGTGGCGGTAATACACTTATAAGTCTGTGATCTGCCATAAAGCAGAAGAAGAAGCCTCAAAAGCTTGCTGCTGTGAAGCATGTTCACAAGAGTTGTGCACAGACTAATCGTTTTGTGTCTTTACACATCAATGTTTCGTCACGAGCCGCAGGGTTTTATATGGATTTGTCTGTGCATGTTTTTTTTACTCTCATAGATTTTGTTACCATTGCCATGCATTATATGACTGAGAGACTGCAATGACTGAAGCTAAAAATCATAATTTGTGTTCTACTGAAGAAACAAAGTCTCCTACAACTTTGATGCACTGGAGGTAAGAAGATAAATATCAAATTTAAATTTTTGGGTGAACTATCCCTTTAAAAGCATCCCACAATGCACCTGATGAAGTTAGTTAATTTCCAGAGCGAACAGAGCTCGACTCTAGACAAAGAAGCAGTTCAAATATAAGACAGACTTCATTTATGTCACTAAATAATTTCCTTTGTGTTATTTCACATTACTATTATTCTAACATGAGAAAAATAGTCATAAAAAGATAGATCTGAACATCCTCTCCCATAAATACACACACACACTCACGCGTGCAAACACACATAGACCCCCTACACACTAGTTTGCCTAGAATAGCTAACTTCATACAAGTACCTGTGCTTTTTGCGATGAGCTCATATCTTTTTTCTCTGTGGTCTGCAGTGACCACACACTGTCCACATGAAACTCATCAGCCGGCCTTTGATGCTCTTAATTACAAAAACCATTCCCAAAGATTCCCATTCGGTCATTATCATCCAGGGTTTTAGACAATAACTTGCACATTATCCATCATGTTATTACTTCCACAATCTAAACACAGGGGTGTCGGAGTATAAGGTTCATCAAGAACCTCATTTTGGTTATTTTTTAATTCCTCCCTGTGAGGATTTTCCCAGAAAGTCCTGTGGTTGAACAGATAAACAGTTTACATGATATAAACACTGACGTTATAATAGGAGATACAGTATAAGTCATGCATGACTAACGTGATTTGAGAGGATTATTATGGGTTAGGAGTAGGAGATATTTATTTTATTGCCATGTCAGCATCGAAGGCTATTCGTGGAAATATTATGGGTTAGAATGACAAAAATGTTCAGTTCATTTTTGTGAAAAGAATTCAGCTAACTTGAAAGAATCAATTATTATCTGAGCATTTTTCATCTATTTAAATTCCATCACTCAAAAACATTCAGCATAGCCTTTTTATTTGTAAGAAAATATTTTCTCTGTTTATGTATATGTATCGTTATATTGGTGAAAATATGCCACATTAAGAAGTTTGGGGTTAGTATACTTTACTTTTTTTTACATTATTAAAATAAGTCTCTGCTCACCAAGGCTGCATTACTTTGACAAAAACACAATAAAAAGTGACATTACAATATAAAATATCAGTTTTCTGTGTGAATATATTATTCAATATTATTTATTTATTTGACCAAACTGTATTTTCAGCATCATTCCTCCAGTCTTCAGTGTCACATGATCCTTCAGAAATCATCCTAATATACTGATTTACTGCTCTAGAAACATTTTTGATTATCATCCATGTCGAAAACAGTTATGCTGGCCAATATGTTTTGGAAACTTGATTCTCTGATGAATAGAAAGTTCAAAAGAACAGCATTTATTCGAAATAGAAATCTTGTGTCACGTTATGAACGTCTTTACTTATGCTTAAATCATTTAATGGATCCCTGCTTAATAAAAAATAAAACATTTTTTGCAAATCTGTAATACAAAGTAAAATTATTGAATATGATTTTTGCTTTAGCTCATTTAAAACTACATGCAACTGTCCCAACCAAAATTTTTGAGATTTGTGGATGTCAAAACAAACCCTCAGTCTGTAATAAATCCCTCCCTGAGGATCTGGTACTCCAGGGGGGATCTCATTTGGACATTTATCTTTCTTTAATTGTCAGACTAATAATGTGCAAAGGGTTAATTCATTCGAGCGTGTCGCCTGCTTCCGGTGCCTTCAAAGCCTCGATCTCCTTTTCAAAGAGAGCTGCTGAATCCACACACATGAGGAGCAGATGTGAGCGAGAGGCCAAAGTGACCAGTGAAAGGATTTCAATCCTCCAAAGACAAAACCAGAGACGAGCAGCAAACCCTTGAGGATCTCAGCTGCTCATAGCCTTGTCCTTAACACCTCAGACTGTGTTAACACACACACACGTGTTTGTATACACACACTTTAACTCAAACAACATACAAATGAACTTCAACATTAAATACAAAAAAAATAAAAAGTCAAAACTAAAATGAACAAGAAGGCACAGTAATAAAGCTGGATGAACTATTGAAAATGCAGAAACAGAAGAATACAAAAGTCTGCAACCTTAGTACCTCAATATGAACTCAAATTCCTTCAAGATTGTTATTTTTTATCACAATCAAGCACATTTTCCCACCAATTTTCATTATCATAGATATGTATAAAAAAAATTCATTACTGTGATACAAAAAAAAAAACCTATAATATATAAAGCTAATCTAATATAATAAATAGGTCTGAATACATCTATTTATATACTGTCTTTATGCCGATTTAAAAAATAATAATTGTAATAAAATTACTGTATTGCAGTAACAAGAATTGAATAACATGGAGAATATTGTTCATTACATAAAAGCTAAAAAGAAAAACCTGAATTCGGGAGAAAATAATTTCATAATGCAAAAAAAATTATAATACTAGATTCACCTTATAAAAAACTGATCTCATTAATAATTGCAACAACAGCTAAAATATATTATAATGCTTATCTATTTATTATTACACAGTAAAATATAACAAACTAAAACACGACAAAACAACAATTCCAGGTGTAACAAGGAATCTGCACATGTATGCATTTTATAATTATTTATAAAATATATAATGCATAACAACATTTATTATGAATACCTTTATAATGCATTATTCATAAGGGTCCATGTGATCAAAAACAGTCCTAAGATACACATATAACCTTTATTTCTTTCTTTTCATTTCAGGGTGACCTGGACATGTTCTTGTGAGATTCACTCAGAAACTTGTGTTCAAGTCTGTAATTCCAGCAGCGCTAGCAAAACCAAACTGAATTACACAACAGCAGCTGTTGCCAAACCAGTGCAGGCCATCGCTCAGCCAAAAAACTGCTGATGTCCGGACATCTCAATGCTTTTAAATGGATAAAATGATAAACATCCCACCTGGAGACTTCTTGCTCGGGCGAGCTGCCATCATGTACGTCTGCCGGGGCAGGAGAGGGGATGATGGGAGGGACATGGAGACCCCTTTAGCCAGGCTGAGTCTGAGGCCTTCATCTGCGGGCGGGAACGGACGGACACCCACAGGATCCTGCATCTCACCGCTGGGACACCTGCGCTGGGCACTGAGCAGGTACGGCTCTCCTGATAACACACAAACAACAAGACCTGTTTTAATGTCCTGTTTCACATATTGATATTGCACATCCTCTAAATATTGCCCAGCTTCTTCACAGAGCAGAAGACACTGTTAACAGATTGATAAACATCTGAAATAATCAAGTTAACATCCCCTGTGAAACTGACAGGCACGTTTAGTTGACTGACACTCTCCTAAAGACTGATTCAGTCATCTTAATAAAAACAAATAGTTGAGTTTAGATTACAAATGTGGCAAAATCCACAAAAGGTTTTTACTGTAAACCGTAAACGCCATTAAGAGAATGAAAACTAACTAGCAGAGCTCAATAATAATACAGAACAATGGGTCTCAGATAGATTTGTATTGCATGCTATTCAATGCTTTACTGTTTTTTATTATTATTTTCTTGCTTTTAATGTTTAAAGAACTGCTGTTAAACCTGATGGTTTTGTGCCACTTAAGGGGAAATAACTAGAGGCTTCTGGGAAAACTCATCTATTTGCTATTTAATATTTGAATGGAATACTGTGCAGTGTTTACTGAATACTGCCTACTACTGTTTACAAAAATACACATTGAAATACTTTTATACACTATTTAAAAATGGATTATGCAGTAACTAACATTTCAAACAGTAGTTTGCAACAATTTCGGTCACATGACCTCATCAGCCTCTGAGTTATAATAGTTAACTATAACTTTGTTACTTGGTGTAAAATAAAATATATACATGAAATTAAATAAAATTCTAATCATTTACTTTAAATTGACATACGTACTAAAATGACTACAACTAAAAACGAAAAAAAAATTAATAAAAACGATATAGACATTTAAATAAAATAACAATAAAAATAACAAAACAATAACATTATTAAAATACAATTCATATATTAAATTCATACAATTTAACTTGATGCACGAAAATAACCAACAACTAAAAATTTAATAAATATTAATAAAATAACAACAGTAACTAAAACTTAATTTTAATAAAATGTAAACTAAAAAGAAAACCGATTATATAAAAATTAGTTTAAAATATTTATTACAAATATAATAGTTATCTCAATGATACTAAAATAACCCTGACCAGCATGCAGTTATCTAATAAAATATACGTTTTATTTTATTTTTTACTTATTAAAATATTATTTTAATTAATTAGAAAATAGATTAAATTATTTTACATTTTATTAATTTTATTAATTAATTGTATTACATTTGAATCCAATTTTGAAAATGTCTTAATCAGCAGCGAGATTAAAATACACATCAAAATAGAGAGGTTTAAATCACAATGTTCATTTCCAGTTGATGGAATGAGACAGACTGTCAAGTTAAGTGCAATGCATTATGGGATACAGTATCTCACACAGTGCGCTTTATTGCATACTGTGCATTTTATTTATCTGGACATTCAATGCATTAAGTGCACATACCTATTCTATTTACTGTAGAAACACACAGTATGACAGTAGATTATTGTGAACAGTGTCTCTTCTCCCACTCACTCTCTCCCACTGATGAAGAGCAAAACAAAGACGTCTAGTGTTTGAAAAGGCAACGAAATAGTGAGAAATGGAAGAAAACAGGAAGTCGGCGTGCCCTAGTCACACCTCCGCTCTCTTTCAACACCCACTGGGGTCACGAGTGTCTGGTCAGAGCAACCTCTGACGAGAAAGCTGACCGATGAGCTCACAGCTACAGAAAAGTGTAAGCTGCAGTTTATTCTAGCCAAAAACACCCACTTGGACAGGAAGAGATCATCTGACCGACATGCAAAATCTCTCAACACAGTGCCTTTCAGCAGTGAGTTTAGGCAAGGTCACGTTTTCATGTTTCTATAGTGTTTTATAGAATATAGAGCAAGTCAAATCAGCTGCACAGTAATAAAAAGGAAAAAGACAGTGTTAATGTTTCAACTGCAATACATCTCTATAGTAGATCATATTTTCATTATTCAGCTCAATTCAGTTCATTGTTGATTCAGTTAAGTTCAATATTGGGTCAGTGTTGCAAAGAATTATTTATATTGTACAAGTCAAACTCAATGGTACCTGAATGTATTCTGCATAAAAAAAAAAATCCTAAAATGTATGTAAAAAATTAAAATAAAAATATAAATATTTGTTATACAAAAAAGGAATATGACAAAAGAAATAAGATAGGGGAAATTTAAGAAATAAAATCAGAGTGCAATCAGTAATGCTAGACTGTTGTGGTTGTCAGCATGTGGTTATCTAAAAAGATATTATTTAAAAATTATTATCCAATCTTAATCTGTAGTCGAAAAAGTTAAAATAGTGGTGCCAAAGCTGCCATTACTTACTCTACAACAAATGAAAAACATTTAAAAGCATTTAAAATATAGGAATAAGGAGGAAAAAAATAATGAGGGACAAAAATGGTTTTAAAAAAATTTAAGAAATAAAATTAGAGAGTCCTCAGTAGGATATAGCAGGATTGGATTAACTATTTGTGTTTATCTGAAATAGCAGATACAATAAAAATACAGATGTGGCGGAAAAACTAAAATAATGGAACAGGAGTGTTCTCAACTGGCTTTATGGAAAAATGTAAAGAAATTATTTTTATTGCAATTTGTAAGATATTGATTTATTTGTGGCACCTGCCACAATATCAAAACTCACCACCACAAATAGATTTTCCAAAAGGCTTTGACTTCATTGAATTGCTTCATGCTAATTAAAAAAAAAAAAAAAAACTTTTTAGCACTAAAAATAAAACCAATGCCATTCTTTATACTGATTTTACAATTGTGTTTTTGTAAAAGTTACATAATTATGAAAAACAGTAAACAATTTTTACCCAAATTTAATTTGTCTTTTAATTTATGAAATTTAAACACATTTTATTTTTGGTAAATAAAGGGGTTTTGCTATTAAAATTAAAACATGGAAGAAATATTGTGACTTATTTCTTTAAAAAATAAAGTTTTTTAATTTTTTCAACAGTAGCAGTGTCACGTACATTTTACTAAATAATAGTAATATTTCTAGCACAATGCCCTTATGTAAAAATTAACTTTAATTAATGCATATTTGTCATTTTAACTGAACTTAGGACTGGTGGTGATGCTTAAGATATTTTTGGTCATTGAGGGTTTCTGTAAAAAAATAGTAATGGATCAAATTAATTATTATTAAAAGATAATACTACTACTAATTCTACTATCATACTAATGTATATACAATGCACTATGAATTGATGAGCTGCTGGGTTCATGAATATTAATCACGTTGTCTGCGTTCGGTCAAACTGATTTGCTGAAATCAAAACAGGGACGGTACTAAATCAGCGCCAGCCAATGAAATTGCCATTTGCGCATTAGCTCCGCCCACTCCCGGAGAAACCGGTATGTCTTCTGCTTGTTTGAAAATGAATATGAATAATTCTAAATGAACTCCATTATTTTGACAGGAGAAGACAACAAAGAATAGTTTACATATAGCGTGTTGTTTAAGCGTGGTAAGACTCTCGCTCTCTCTCTCTTTGCATGTGTGAGAAACAGCGCTATCAGTAAAGCGACGGTGAGTCGTGCGCCTTCACACAGAGTTTACAGAGCATCAAATACAGGTGTGCTGTGCATCCATTTACATGAACTGAAAAGTTCAGATCGCTTGATGGAGAGAGAACTCTGAAGCTCAGATGCTGAAATTAATGCAAGCGTCATGCGCTTCAGTCTATTTAGTAAACAAACCCCAACGTCTCTGCCATTCATTCATTCACACAGAGACGCCCAGAACACGGATTAACATTTACAGATACTGGTCCATATGGAGATTTGATTTGATTAATTTATGCTAACTTTGACAAATTTCATGAATGTCCATATTAAAATGTAAGTTTCATTTTCATGACTGGATTTTGAGATTCCTTTGCGGAGATCATAGCGCTGAACCGGGTTTGAACGGGACCTCGGTACTACCGGTACTTAAAGAAACCTGGTACCGTCACATTTAAATTTTTTTAGTACCGACTTGGTACCGAAGTACCGGGTCTTTTGACAACACTACTTGATAAAGCAGCGTTTGTGAGCTCAGTGCTGCTTTGAAGCTGTTACCAGAAACATAACTCAAAACAAAAGAAGGATATAGGGCTTATAGTACTGCCATATCAAATTTACTTGCAGCCTAAAATGACTCTGTTGACCTTTAGTGATATGATGCCATACTAACCTGGAAAACTAAGCAGTGATTTCTTCACACAACCGTTTCCAGTCAGACTCATGCAGCTTGAGGTTTGTGTGAATACTGAATGTGCAAAGTCACTCAATCACCATGAAATCACCATGAAACCAGTGCAAGAGTGAAATCATCCCTGAGTTCATGTTATTGGCCAAAACCTCTTATGCTATAATTCACACCATATTAGCCAAAGAGCTGTAAATCCTTCATGATGGCAATCCTCTGTGGCTTGGCAAAGAGAGACTTGTGTCACGAATCATTTGCAAAAACTATCAATTATATGGCCACTCTTTCCTTCCTTGAGACAATAAAGACCAACATCTTCCTTTACAGCTTGAAGTAAAAACTACAGACGTCTATTTCTGCCATAGAATAAATATAAGAATAAAAAAGTAACTCACAAATGATGCAGACTCAGAATTCAGAGAAAAAAAGCCATAAATGCAAGATGTAAACTTGGAATTCTAAGAAAAAGTCAGAATTCATCGTTTATTTTTCAAAATTCTTTAAATTCTAAGAAAAATATTCAGAATTTTGAGATAGAATGTCGTTATGATCTTTTTTATTCCGTGGCACAGCTTTAAACCACTTTTACCACTTTGAGTTGGATAAGAGCAAAACAGGCATTATGAGAAGCAGGTGAAGGGTCGTATTTTAGCATGATTGCAGAGCTGTATTGATCAAACTACACTTGTCAAAAATAACAGTGTTTTGAGTGATAGCTGGAATCAAGCAGCTCTCAAAAACACAGACAAATGACTTTCAAGCCTCTTTCATTGAGACAAAACAATGCTGAAGTCAAGCCTGACATTTGAGGAGTCTTCTGTGAGTCATTCTCTCTAGCAACAGACCACAACACTGAGACTGCATCTTTCAGACAGAAGGATGTACTCTTCATGTCATGCTAGATGGATATCAGGACTGCTCTGTCATTTCCTACAACCACAGGCTGGAAAACAAGGGACGCCACAAGAAAAAGAGTCCACAGAGGAGTATAAAGCAATTGAGATTGAGTGTTACAACAAAGCCTAGATGAACATACATGCTACATTTGAATTCAGCTAAAAGAAGATGCCTTAAAGTAAGCATAACTACACTGATTTCCTTTGGGTGCCTAAAACGCTGTCTATGTAGGCAGCACACTAGATTTTGGAAAAGTGCCTGAGACAGGCTGAATCATGACAGATCGACCACAGACGGCCTTCGAGAAACTAAAGGGAAGACAGACTGAAGCGAAGAGACAGAAAAGTAGAGAGAAAGGCAGTTTGAGAGACACTAAAGTAAACTAACCAAACCTAATTTGCTCTTTGGATCCAAAGCAAACCACACGCAGCAGACCGGCAATTTTAGCTGCACTCGAACCCATGAAACCAGGCCTAACTAATTATACTGGTGAACGGACAGCTGATTATAACCTCTCTAGACTTTCCTAGCCAGTATAGACTGAGACTTCTAATTATAATAGTCTGATTATATTTATAAAGACTCCGATTAGACCAGGACTGAGGTTTAATAAACGTAATGCACAAGGGAGAGGTTGCAATTTTATTTATAGTGA
Organism: Carassius auratus; assembly: GCF_003368295.1. Classification (NCBI taxonomy): domain Eukaryota; kingdom Metazoa; phylum Chordata; class Actinopteri; order Cypriniformes; family Cyprinidae; genus Carassius; species Carassius auratus. The sequence goes on along the minus strand of NC_039251.1, from coordinate 6,329,414 downwards.
AACCTCCACCACAACACATCTTATACTGGTGCATATAAATGTAAAAGTGATTAAATACCACTCTTCCACATTTTTATTCAGTTAAAAAAAAGTGCAAAAAAAGGGGCAAAAAAAGATTTTTACTGTATTTTTCTTCTTACATTAAATATTTTGGTTCTTCCTGACTACAATGGCTGTTTGATTAAAATGTCAATAAAAATAAATACATAATAAATTTACAGATAATTAAATAGATCATGGATAGATAAATAAATAAGAATCAAATTTTGAGCAAAATCATATGCCAGTAAATATTATTAATTCAGAGAAAAACAGTAAAAAAATAAATACTATATTTACTGTATTTTTACAGCATCTGACTTCTTACACTATTTGAGTCTGCCTGACTACAATGATGTTTGCTTAAAAATACAATAAAAAATACATAAAACAAATAATAAAGACAGACAAATAAATGATCATAGCTAAAATGAATAAATAAATGAAAAAATGTAAGCCGTTTTAGAGCAAAACCATTTTAACAAATTGTTACGTGTTCATTAAGTGTAAAACAGTGAAAAAAACAAACCTTTTTAAGCTAGATTTTTACATTAAATATTTCATCTATCTGACTACTTAAAAATGTAATTCTAAAATAAATAGAAAAAGATGGATTGGTTGAATGGATGGATAAAATTATACCATTTCAGTGCAAAATCATACATACTTCATATTATAAATACAATGAAAAGACTGGAAAATATCAATATTTATTTTTATTATATTTTATATATATTTTTTATTATTATTTATAATATTGATTATTTAATTTAATATATTATTTCTATTATATTTCTATATTTGCCAGCCCTAGTGTGTTCTCCTGAAGTATTCTGAGGTGAATATCTTCAGATCAGATGTGAGGGTGTATCTAAGGCTTCTGTGAGTCTGCTAGTTAAATAAATCTGGCCTCAGGAATGCAAGTCGTCATTGTTAAAGCTTCTAAACGCTGAAGAATAAAAGCCCACCAGCCCCTGCTTCACCTCCCCTCACACACACACACACACACACACACACACACACACACACACAGACTGAAGAAAGGGACGTAACCTTGAGAGGCATGAGCTCTATTCAGACAGAAAGAGCCGTTTAGTATTCACTCTGGTGCTCGGCTTGTCACACATACAGTAAAGCGCCTGTGGAGAAGATCCTGAGTCACAGCCTGAGTTTGAGTTTCATCACTGACCTGTGGAGAGCTCACATTCACTTCAATTAATGCATTCTTTTGTGATCATGGGCTCTGCTCACTGTGTACAGGGCATGTGTGAAAATATGAGAGTGTGTGTGTGTGTGTGTGTGTGTGTGTGTGAGAGAGATCAGCCAGATAATCTGGCAATAATTCATGCAGATTCTCTTTGTTAAATCTACAAAGGTGACTGACTGAGAAATTGAATGAGCGTCTGAAACCCTGGAGATACTAACAACAGCAATGACAGAGAGAGAGAGAGAGAGAGAGAGAGAGAGTGGGTGACGCAACACAAGTGGATGACAAGGACAGAGGAAAGAGCTGAGAGATAAAAGAAAGAAGAAAAGAAAAGAGAGCAGGGGCACGTATCAAAAGTAATGGAAAAACGAAGTTACAAAAGAGGAAAATAGAGGTAGAGGAAAGAGAAATGGAATATAATTAGATTATTATGAGGAAAAAGTATAAAAAGGAAAGAAGCAAGAGGCAGAAAGAGAAAGAGGAAGAAAAAAGAAGAAAAGGAGTAAGGAGAAAGAAGAAAGAAGAAGAGGAGGAAAAGACAGATGAAAGGAAGACGAGAGACAGAGAGGAGAAAGAAGATGAATCAAGAGCAAAATGAAGAGTAAAGGGAAAACAGAAAAAAATAATGAAAAAGTGGAAAAGAAAGTGGAAAAATGGAGTGAAAGAAGATATATATTAAGATGGTGGAAGATGAAGAAAGTGAGGGGGAAAGAATAAAAGAGATAAAGAAGAGGAGAAAGAAGCAGAAAGATGAAGAGCAGACAGAAATAGAGAAAAAGGAAAGAAAAAGGAATTGAGGAATTGAACCAGAAGAAGAGAACAAGAAGGAAAATTGGAAAATGAGGAAGAGGAAGAGAGGAAGAAGATGCAAAGAAAGAAAGTGGAAGTGAAAGAGTGCTGTATCGATATGATGTGAGTCTGGGTCACACAGCATGTTATCAGACTTAACTCACAATAGAACCACACACACACACACACACACACGCACGCACACACACACACACACACACACACTCTATAGAGATCCATCCAGACAGCTGATGCTTCTGTCACAAACACCACAACAACAGACACAACAGTCACATCCATTCACAAACACACTCTAGGCTGATGTTTCCTTATGCTTTCAACTAACTCAATCTGAGCAGCTGAGTCCTTAGCATCTTCAAGAATCGCCTTAAAACACATCTCGAACACAACCCTCTAACTTTAGGACTCACCAGTCTAATTCTAATCTTTTTGTATACTATTTTCTTTTCATTTAGTATGCAATTATGTGTGTGTGCGTGTATGACCTCTAACACTAGCTTGCTCTATTGTCCTCATTTGTAAGTCGCTTCGGATAAAAGCGTCTGCTTAATGTATAAATGTAAACTATATATATATATATATATATATATATATATATATATATATATATATATATATATATATATATATATATATATATATATATACACCTACATTTCACAACTCAAACTCAGAAATCATTCAAATAATATCTAATCAATCAATTATTAGATGAAGACATCATATCTGAAGTGCACACATACTAAGAACAGGACAGCTAAGTTCCCCCAGCAGAAAATAGCTGTAATACACAAGAGACAGGAAAGCCACGAGCACGTCACTGAAACATCCTCTATGGGAACATATTAGACAGTTAATGCGATGAGATTTCACAAGCAGACAGACATCTGAAGTCAGAGCAGCTCAGCACTGGCAGAACAGTCTGGAGCCTCTTTCCCAGAAGCCCCAGGGGCTCAGAGACGAAGGGGCATGACATGTTCCAGTTCTCTACATAAACGCTCAATTTCAGCTGGGATGGGAAGAGAATCTCAGTGCAGAGCGGAGACTTACCCTCATGTTTTATATGAGAAAGAATGTACAACTCTTGGTAACCGAACCAGAGTTCAGAGTAACTCAGTTCTGTAAATAGAGCACCATTTCCAGTATCTTGCTACTTTTAAAATATATAATTCAGTTATTCTCTTTTGAAGCTATACGTTTAAATAACAATTCAGGCATATTTAAAACCTATCAGTCCACTCTGTGGTCATCTTGGCTACAAATGCAGGCAGCTGTTTCTTACAAGTACAACTCCACTCTACCTAAAGAGGAAAGGACGGACATCTCCAAAACAGTGCAAAATTACTAATTATTTGTCAATAAAACATTCCAAACCTGCATAAAAAGTAGGGGAAAATGTGGTTCTCAAGCTTAAAAATGCAATTATCATGGATAACAATAATAATAATAGATATCACACAGATTTCTATTTAACCGATTTCCTATTTAATAATTACAAACAAACATTTTTTTTTTTTTTTTATATTTATGTGTATGTGTGTGTATGTGTGTGTGTGTGTGTGTGTGTGTGTGTGTGTGTGTACTTATATACATAAGCATGCATGTGGATGGAATCCCATTTAACCTCAAATCAGCACAGAAAACACAGAATAAGTCTGTAAATTCTCTGCTCTTTGAGGATTTGGCAGACGCTTCAGGAACTCAAGGAGGTAAAACCTCAAGCTATCAGCGAGGCTGAATGTGGTCTGTCACATTTAAGAGTCTCAGGGCTTCGATGAAAATCCTTCCACTACAAAACATGACCTCAGTTTACTGATGATGTCTAAGGACAACATCCCTACACGTCTCCTGTAAATCTGTTGTAAATCTCCTGTGCATCTTAAAAAGATGTTTTGCAGATATCTACATCTTAAGGATTCATCATTCTCTCACTTTCAAGTCATTCCAAACCCATGTGATTCTCATCTCCGTGGAACAAAAGGAGAAGTTCTGATGAATGTTCTTATTCTGTGAACTGGATCAAATGATTCATTCAAAAGAGTCAACTCTAATGCTCGATTCATTCATGAACACCACACTGCAGCTTCAAAGGACAGTAGTTTTATGTTCAATGGAAGAAAGAAAGTCCTGCAGGTTTGGAATGACACAAGGGTGAGCAAATGATGACAGACTTTAAAAGATGAAAAGCTAGTTATTAGTCTTGTTTAACATTATCTTAATTCTGCTTTTAAGAATATATTTAAAGGATTCACTCACAATAAGCCACTTAAACCATGAGGAGTGACAGTAAGAACTGAGACTACCGCAGTTTTGACAACAGTTAGGCTCTGGAAGTAAAATCCTATTTTTTTCTGCATTGGGAAATTAATTTTCGGCAGAGATGCTCTGAGGAGCCAGGAGCTCTGAGGCGGTTTCTGTAGAAGGATCAGGAGCATTAACACAGATCATTAAGCAGAGCGTGGAGCGCAGATCAGTGTGGGTCAACTGCATGACTGGACATCAGGAAGACAGTTCAGATGCTTTAAGTGGAGGTAAATGAAAACAAATGCGGCTCACCTCACACCATATAATCCATCAGTAAACAAGCAAATGCTGCAATGAGAAGCCTTTCAAAAGACCTGAGCCATGCATTCATACACTAAAAGTTTAGGGATTTTTGACTTTTATGCACACCAAGGCTGCATTTATTTAATTGTGATATATTATAAAAATTGTAAATGGCGGTTTTCTATGAGAATATATGGTCAAATGTAATTTATTCCTGGGATGCAAAGCTGAATTTTCAGCATTATTACTCCAGTCTTCAGTGACACATTATATTTTTAATTTTATTTGATCTACTTAATTATTTCTCTATTTTTATTATATATTTGATTAAAAAAAATCATTTTAATGTGTCTTATTTATTCTGTGTACTGAGACAGATCCTCTGTGTATGTGTAAGCATACTTGCCAGTAGACTTAGTTCTAATTCACTTACACGTCATTAATTTTTCACAATTTACACAGACGTTATACAGAAACTGTAGCATTTTTATTCTTTTTCCGATATATATATATATATATATATATATATATATATATATATATATATATATATTATATATTTTATATATATATATATATATTTTGTGTATTTATTATTTATTTTAACATTTATTTTTGTTACGTTTTATTTGCTTTAAAAAAAAATTCTGTGCGCTGGAATTTTCACTGATGCAAATCCCTTGTGTTTATATAAGCATACTCTGCAAAAAATACAATTCTAGTTCTGAAATAAAATCTTTTTTCACATCATAAACATCTTTACGGTCACTTTTGATCAATTTAATGCATCCTTGCTAAACAAAAGTATTAATTTCTTTAAAAAAAAAAAAATATCAGTAACTTTGAATGGTAGTGTGTATTGCAGGCATTGTTCTGAATTGCTTCTTATCTTATATTCCACAAAATATTGTAAAACTACCCTCACCACATCAACATCAGGATAAGTGTTCGCAGGCGGTGAATGTGAATCAGAGGAAATATTAACCTCCCACAACTCTTTGTCATTAGGAAAAGCACAATGACACTGGGTCAGTAGTTCAGCCTGGCCTCTGAACGCTACACAGACTATTCATCAACACACACAATCACAGCCGTGTGAGACCGAAGAGCACAAACACACAAACTCATGACAAGCACTTCTGTGCATGGGAACGGAGCGATTCTTTTCTTACTGATTCCATTCACAATTATTTTATATTCAAGTCCAACGTTTTTAATCTGGGGCTTTCCCTAAAAAATTGGCACAGAAAATACTGCATGTACATGCATGAGTCATTTCAACACACTGCTGAAGTGATATATTGTCTGTAACAACAGCGTTCCCGTGTAATCCTGATCAGGGAATGACATCACTCCTGTTCCCTGCCAAATATGAGGTGGCTTTATTTGTTTAGCTTCTTTTTGTCTCCTTTTCTTTTATTCTTGGGTTTCAAAGGCATCTCCAAGGTCATGGACGCCTGCGGGACCTTGGAGGAGAAAGAGGGGAAACGAGACGTGCTCCACCAGTCAGAGATCTGGATGCCAACTGGCTAGCTGGGAACCAAAGGCCAGAGATTAGGACGTGAAGCCAGACAGCTGACTGTCGACAAAGTCTGGTGAAGTTTACAGCATATTCTGGCCAAGAATCACACTTAGACATGAAGAGACTGACAGACATCAAAAAAATACAGCATAATCATAATAGAAAGAAAGATTTCTAACTGAAATGAACACTTTAATTAAAATTGTATACATATAATTTTAATAAAAACAATACAATTTTATGATTTATATATAGTATATATTTTTAAGTTACCATATTAGGGCTATCAATCGTTTAGACTTTTTACACTTACGATTAATCACACACTCATTACACATATATTTATATTATACTTCTTATATATACCGGATCTTTTTGAACCAGTTCACCAAATCGAACTGAATCGTTTTAAATGGTTCGCATCTCTAATACGCATTAATCCACAAATGACTTTAGCTGTTCACTCTTTTAATGTGTCTGACACTCCCTCTGAGTTCAAACAAACCAATATCCCGGAGTAATTCATGTACTCTAAAGGCGGTCGCACACCGGACGAGACGCGCCGCATCGCGTCGCGCCACATGTAGGACAACTCGAGGTATCGCACACTGGACGCGCACATTCTAAATGCGTGAGCTCAATTTCGCAGCAAGATGGGAGAGTTTTAACTTCATCTATTATTTTATATTATTTATTTTAAATATATGATTTTAATTGATAAAAGCTGAGTTTTTAACGTTAATTAATGAAAAGAATCTGTGTTATTATAATAAGTCTGTTATTGTTTTGTTGTATCTGTTGTCTAGGCAACTGTGCTACTGAAAACGTAACCAAACACTTTGTAATGTTTTATTTGAATGAAACAAGTGTGCTGTACTTTAATTTCAGTTTCAGTTTATAACATCTGGGTTTTTTAATATAAAACTATGCGGATGGCGCTCTGTGGCGCGGCAGAAATTTGAACAGCGTTCTGAGTCGTAGCTGGGCGCCGCGGACAGACGCCGAATGGCGCCGCCGGTGTGTGTACTCACATAGAGAATAATGTGTTCGAATTTTAAAGACGTGGCGCGACGCGACGCGGCGCTGCGCTTCTCGTCCGGTGTGCGACCCCCTTAACAGTACACTGACTGAACTGCTGTGAAGAGAGAACTGAAGATGAACACTGAGCAGAGCCAGATAATGAACAAAACACTGACTCGTTCTCGAGTCAAGAACCTGTTGCATCGGTTTTCGGATCATTAGTAGTTCTTCCGGACAGTTTGATTCAATAAACCGGCACAGCCACATTAAAAAAGTTAACAGCTCAAGTCATTTGTGGATTAATGCGTATTGGAGATGCGAACCACTTCAAACGATTCAGTTCGATTTGGTGAACTGGTTCAAAAAGATCCAGTTACATCGAATGATTCGTTCGCAAACCGGATATGACAAATTGCTTTGTTTTGAACTGCCGTACAACAGACACGGAAGAGAAGACAATGCTGAATAAAGTCGTAGTTTTTGCTATTTTTGGACCAAAATGTTTTTTCGATCCTTCAAAAAATTCTAACTGACCCTCTGATGTCACATAGACTACGTTGAGAATGTTTTTCTTACCTTTCTGGACATGGACAGTAGACCGTACACACAGCTTCAATGGAGGGACAGAAAGCTCTCGGACTAAATCTAAAATATCTTAAACTGTGTTCCGAAGATTGACAGAGGTGTTACGGGTTTGGAACGACATGAGCGTGAGTCATTAATGACATATCTTTCATTTTTGGGTGAACTATTCCTTTAAGTGAACTGAAGAAAGCTTGACTGAATGACGTAAAGACAACATCATTGGCCTGTTATTTGACTCTGACATCAATGCGGTTCTGTATTACATAAACAAAAGAGTTTTGAAATGAGATCTGAGAACATTACGTGAAGGAAATTGAATGCTGTGGCATGTTAATGTGTTGTAGTGAATCCTGTCATTATCACTGTGCTGCTGCTGTTGATTTTGTCTCGGGGTGTGACGGCTACCTGCCAGTTTTCTTCCCCGATGCATTAATCTCTGACAGAAAAACAGCAATAATTCATCTCACAGAATGTAATAAGATTTAAAAGGATCATGACTTGAGGAATCAAATTTTCCCGTTGAAGCATAATGTTATAAAGTTCCAAAAACCCTCTGCCATAAGCCTGGCGAAAACATCTGAACATAGAACTACAGGACTGCCAACATTTACACACCATGAATCTGTCACAACATGAGGACGTTTAAACAGAAGTCATACAGACACAGTAGCAAAAGAATGCCTGTTTAATAATTATCAGAAATACAATCTAAAATGGTCATACATTTTTTTTACTAGGGCTGTGACGGTGGCAGATTTTTACCACCATGGCGGTAATGGACCAACAACCAGCAACTTTTGGTGCTTTTGTCAGTGTGGGCAGGTGCCAAATCCTGCTGGAAAATGAAATCAGCATCTTCAAAAATCTGCTCAGCATAAGGAAGCATGAAGTGCTCCAAGATTTCTTGGTAAATGGGTGCAGTGACTTTGGTTTTCAAAAAACACAAGGGACCAACATCAGCAGTTGACATTGCACCACAAATCATCACAGACTGTGGAAACTTAACACTGGACTTCAAGTAACTTGGGCTATGAGCTTCTCCACCCTTCCTCCAGACTCTAGGACCTTGGTTTCCAAATGATACACAAAACTCGCTCTCATCAGAAAAGAGGACTTTGGACCACTAGGCAACAGTCCAGTTTTTCTTCTATTTAGCCCAGGAAAGACGCCTATGACGTTGTCTGTGGTTCAGCAAATTCCTCGACACGTCTGTGTGTGGTGGCTCTTGATGCCTTGACCCCAGCCTCAGTCCATTCCTTGTGAAGTTCACTCAAATTCTTTCGATTTCGCGTCACAATCCTCATAAGGATGCGGTTCTCTCTGTTGGTTGTGCAGCTTTTTCTTCCACACTTTTTTTCCTTCCACTCAACTTTCTGGTAACATGCTTGGATACAGCACTCTGTGAACAGCCAGCTTCTTTGGCAATTAATGTTTGTGTCTTAACCTCCTTGTGAAGGGTGTCAATGATCGTCTTCTGGACAACTGTCAGATCAGCAGTCTTCCCCATGATTGTGTATCCTAGTGAACCAAACTGAGAGACCATTTTGAAGGCTCAGGAAACCTTTGCAGGTGTTTTGAGCTGATTAGCTGTTTGGCATGCCACTATATTCTGATTTGTTGAGAGAATATTTGAATTGGTGGGTTTTTCTTAAATGTGAGCCAAAATCATCACAATTAAAACAACCAAAGACTTAAACTACTTCAGTCTGTGGCATTTAATTGATTAAATATACGAGTTTCACAATTTAAGTTGAATTACTTTTCCATAACACTGCATCTGTATAATGTAAAATGATCATTAAAATAAAGGTTAACTTAAAAAAATTTTTTAAAAGAAACTAACAGCAAGTTTAACTCTAATGATCAAGAATGGTCTTAAAAATAAATGCTGGCAAAAATAAATCATTATCAAACAACTAGCAGCCTGTTTAATTGGAATAAATGGTCATAAATAAATGTTGGCCAAAAGTATAACTAACAGTCTATAACTAAAAAATTATGAATTAAATATCTTAAAAAATTAAATCTAGTTCAAGAGTACTTTTTTTATTTAGGACTTATATAATCACAATGTTGTGTAATGAATAAGTCTAAATGCGTCAGTATTAAACAGCTGAATTCAAAACAAAACACTCATAGCAGCAAAACATTGAATGAATAAGCCATTTTTAAAGCTGTTTTCAAAGCATGAGATATCCATACACCTGTGACCTCTATAAGTCTACATTACTACACCATGTAACCTGCAACCTGCAGTTACACAATGGATCATCGCATCTAAATCACTTGCAATCAATGAAGCTGTCAACACTGGGAGAGCTCGTCTGACACACAGAGCTTCTGCTTAGTGTCAGACTTAAAAAAATGGATTTGGTCATGTAAGTGGTATAGTAGACTCTCTACCATTGCAGACACCAGCCAGACCAAACTCCAAGTAAACAGAATTTAAAAATACACAGAAATCAACAGAGGAAGAGCTGCTGAAGCAGCAGAAGCCTCTGAACACCCAAGAGGCAGCTATTAGCCAGGAGTTTATGTAACCACAAACACAGTGTCTATGAGGTCTGGGACTTCAGGTGTGTCCCAGCACAACGCTCACATTACCAGACAAGCAGAATAACAGCTCCATGGGAATGGACATGAGTCAGGGCCACACTCACGACAGCTGTTTACAAGACCTTGGCAGTCAACAGATGGCAGACTCGCTGTCAACCTCTCACCTTTCCCGTTTGTTCTCTCATTCTCTCCTCTTACATACACTCTCGGTCATTCCCTGATGCGTATCATTGCATACAATAAAGGCATGCTGCATTCGTATGAATATTTGTGTGTGTGTGTGTGTGTGTGTGTGTGTAAGAGACATTTTTAAATTTCAGAAACACTCATCTAACTCAATATAACTGAAAAAAAATAATGAAGATCAAATAAGACTTCTGCTTTTGAAATGTCAAATAATCACAAGAGTCAGTATGAAATATTACATATAACAAGTAATTGCTCTTAATGCACCAAAAGAACAAATATTATATGTAATGAAGTCACAGACTCTGCATGTAGACTGTGTGGTGTTTTTTGTTTTGTTTTTCTCAGAAAGATTTTGGATGTATATCCAACTGAAAAGATTCAAACAATAAATTAATAAAAGATTCAAACAATAAATAATATTTTGCAAAACATTAAAATAAAGCATATTTTAGGACATTGGCATAACGTGTTACCATATCACAAATATATAATAATTAAGCACAATTTCTCTCCAATTATTTTACTGTAATGCAAACAAATATTGTTCTCACTACAGAAAAAAATAAATGTAAACTACTTACATAAAAGTAATGAATTGTCATATATATATATTTTTTTACTTATATTATTGTTTATTTATAAATTACAATAAAAAATGGAAAAAAAAACTACTGTAAGATTTTAAATAGGCCATATGGAAATAAGTTAAAACTGTTAAAAATGCCACGTCAACTCTATGATTATGTAACAATAAAATGCTATATTGTCTTTTGTCTTTTTTATGTATATAATATAATTTCTATTAATATATTTTGGGTTGAAATATGACTGGGACATTTTTGGTAAGCAGGGCATACTGGGAAAGCTGGTCCAGATCACATGTGGCTGTCACTTACTGTCATGCGTCTCAGGTCATCAGGGGTCACATGAACGGGGTCACTGTGGTTTAGGGGCTCTCCACACACATACACACACACCTGTGGCTCCCTGTGCAGACGTGTCTGCTACTGTCAACAAACAGTCTCTAAAAACCACTGTGACGCAGATGAGATACAGGTACAGCCGCATGTTAAAGGCCACAGCTGGAGTGAACGGGTGGAATTTTCCAAGAGGTTTCCTCTTTATTATCCTTGGATCAGTGAGCTGTACAACACAGGATGGTCGAGTGTAAAGAAAAACCATTCAGGTCCAGATATAGCTTGGGTAAAATCAGGGCTACAGTCAAACATGCCTTCATGTCAACCAGTAAAACACACAATTATATTCAACTCAATCAAATTATGCTTCCTAATACTATACTGTTTACATTTGCTCTGCTGTGTAGGACTGCAACAACAACAAACAAAAAAACTGTGAAAGTACAAAGCAGAACGTGTGGAATTGTTGTAATACAGACCACTGGAGGTGTGAAATTGACAAAAAGTATTACTAAGTTTACATTAAGTCTTAATATATTCAGAGATTTTGTCATTAACAATTACTAAAAAAAATTCTGAATAAATTGTTGTACTGGTGGCTGGGTACCAAACCTTTTCATATTATTCATATTTTCCACCATTAATTTATTTCCAGAGGCAATTCCATTCTAATTATGTCAAATTCAATATATATATATATATATATATAATATATATATAATATAATATATATATATATAGGTCTAGGTTTTGAGTTAATTAGCTGATAAGAGTGTGGCACCAGGTGTCTTCAATATTGAACCTTTTCCCAATATTCTAATTTTCTGATGTACTGAATTTGGGATTTTCCTTAGTTGTCAGTTATAAACATGAAAATTAAAAGAAATAATCATTTGAAATATATCAGTCTGTGTGTAATGAATGAATATAATATACAAGTTTCACTTTTTGAATTGAATTAGTGAAATGAATCAACTTTTTGATGATATTCTAATTATATGACCAGCACTTGTATATGTATATACATACATACATACACACACACACACACACACACACACACACACATCTGATCTTCCATAGAGAGGAGATGATTAGAGCTCAGTCCAAACAGACCAGAAAGGTTCAGGCGGCAGGTTTCAGCTCTCACATGAACAACAAAGACATGAGGCTCCTGACTCAATGTGCTTAAAGAAAGCTGGAAGGGAAATTAATTTCCTGTCCACAGGCTGACCTGGAATCTCAACTATTCTGAGAAAATTTATCTTGTTTAGAGGGGAATTAGATGATCTTAGATGAGAATGTGATGACAGGAGAAGCAGTACATTTCACAGGAACCACCATGTCAGCATGTTATTAATATTCTCTGTCCATCAAGATGATCATCTCAGATTCAGCCACCAAAGATTAGTTATGACACAGTTTCAATGTTTATATTTTTACATTAAATTGGAGTAGAAACATAATTCTATCATTGAAAATATGACATAAAACTTGTGTGCAATCTTAATGTTTAAATACAATTCAGTTTTTATTTGAGTGCTGATTATTAAATAAATGTTATTCATTGATCGATTAATAAATAAACTTTTTTTCTGGTTATCAGCTAAATTTAAATTTTAGGTGAATAAAAATAAATGGTAATACTTTACTTGAAGCCTGTATATATATAAGGTATTTTACAATTTTCTTAATGCATTAATTACCATTCCGGACTATAAGTGGCACTTCTTTTCATAGTTTGGCTGGTCCTGCGACTTATAGTCAGGTGCGTCTTATTTATCAAAATTAATTTGACGTGAACCAAGAGAAATTAACCAAGAGAAAACATTACCATCTACAGCCGCCAGAGGGTGCTCTATGCTGCTCAGTGCTCCTATAGAGCATCACAGTCCCGCCCACAGCCGGTGCCAGAAGTAAAAATGCAATACAATTTCTGCATTGACAGTTGAGGTATAAGCCATAAAAACGTAACCATACATGGTAGGCTTAAAACCAGCTACGGCTGTACTAAGCGATAGTATATGCTCATATAAATGCCAAAGGTTCATGGGGCACTTACCTTGTTTTGAGATAAATGCCTTTTATTTGCGATGTCTTTGCTAAGTACTTCATTACCCACAATCCTGAACAATCCCACAATGATGCATCTGATTGGTGGAGCTATGTAACCGTCTGGTTAAACCCCGCGAAGGTCCGTGAAGACTGAAGATCATTAATAAAAAAATTAAATAAAATAAAAACCTGTGTTGTGTTTTTGCACGGTAGAATTATCAGTGCAATCATGATCGCCATGGCTGCTTTGAAAGTTTTGCAGGGAGGTTGGTAACTTTAGTTAGCATTATCGTCAACTTTAGCTAGGCTACTGTAGCCTTTATATGGTATGAGTCATATCAAGCATTTCATAATGCCACTGTCAAAACAATATTTAGCCTAGGCATGCCTTTTTGTGATGTGTTAACGACTGAGCGGTGATTGCAGTCAGGTACAAAGCACTGCACCATGTTGCTGACGTTATCATTAACCACTTTCACACATACAATATAAAATACAGGATGATAAATATAAAAATCAATACACAATACAAATATGTAATGGCAATACAAATATAAAATTTAAACAACTATTTACACGATTAATACTTAAAGAACTGCTATTACTGGACATTCACTATATAAAATAAAATTCACTGGAGGAAAAAGTTCGGGCGGGCGGCCGTCATCAGATTTGGAAGTCGCTCAAAAGGCTCGTTCGCGGTTGTGGCTTCAGTCGATTTCAATGAGGCGCAGTGGTTTATGGGATGAGTAGTTCCTGGGCTCGAAATGAAAATATGTACACAGTCTTGTACCTTTGACTTTTTTTGGATTTTGTCTCAATTTTTTCACTCGAAATGATTTTGGTCTGATGCAACTTATGCTTAGGTGCAACTTATAGTCCGAAAAATACGGTATGTCTTGCAATGCACCTTATAATGCATTAAATGATCAAATAAATAACTGCATTGACAGTAATACATCATTTTGACATTTTTAAGGATGTATAAAATAATATAATGCATTTTAACTTTGTTAAAAAATGTTATATTACATTGCACTTACATTACAGATGCTTGTCATATGATTAGAATGTTATCAAAAAGTTGATTTATTTAACTAATCCATTAAAAAAGTGAAACTTGTATATTATACTCATTCATTACACACAGACTGATATATTTCAAATGTTTTTTCTTTTAATTTTGATGATTATCACTGACAACTAAGGAAAATCCAAATTCAATATTTCAGAAAAGTAGAATATTCCTTAAGACCAATACAAAGAAAGGATTTTAAGAAATCTTGGCCAACTAAAAAGTACGAACATGAAAAGTATGAGCATGTACAGCACTCAATACTTAGTTGGTTCTCCTTTTGCCTGAATTACTGCAGCAATGCGGCGTGGCATGGAGTCGATCAGTCTGTGGCACTGCTCAGGTGTTATGAGAGCCCAGGTGTCTCTGATAGTGGCCTCCAGCTCATCTGCATTCTTGGGTCTGGCATATCGCATCTTCTTCTTCACAATAACCCATAGATTTTCTATGGGGTTAAGGTCAGGCAAGTTTGCAGGCCGATTAAGAACAGGGATACCATGGTCCTTAAACCAGGTACTGGTAGTTTTGGCACTGTATGCAGGTGCTAAGTCCTGTTGGAAAATGAAATCTGCATCTCCATAAAGTTGGTCAGCAGCAGGACGTATGAAGTGCTCTTAAACACAGTGAACCAAAACCAGCAGATGACATGGCACCCCAAACCATCACTGACTGTGGAAACTTTACACTGGACCTCAAGCAACGTGGATTGTGTGCCTCTCCTCTCTTCCTCCAGACTCTGGGACCCTGATTTTCAAAGGAAATGCAAAATTTACTTTCATCAGAGAACATAACTTTGGACCACTCAGCAGCAGTCCAGTCCTTTTTGTCTTTAGTCTGTCTGTTGTTCAAGAGACGCTTGACAAGAAATGCGACAGCTGAAACCCATGTCTTGTATACGTCTGTGCAAAGTGGTTCTTGAAGCACTGACTCCAGCTGCAGTCCACTTTGTGAATCTCCCCCAAATTTTTTGAATGGGTTTTGTTTAACAATTCTCTCCAAGGTGCGGTTATCCCTACTGCTTGTACACTTCTTTCTATCACATCTTTTCCTTTTCTTCGCCTCTATTAAAGTGCTTGAACACAGAGCTCTGTGAACAGCCAGCCTCTTATGCAATGACCTTTTGTGTCTTTCCCTCCTTATGCAAAGGTGTCAATTGTCGTCTTTTGGACAACTGTCAAGTCAGCAGTCTTCCACATGATTGTGTAGCCTAGAGAACTAGACTGAGACACCATTTAAAGGCCATTGCATGGTGTTTTGAGTTAATTAGCTTGTTAGAGTGTGGCACCAGGTGTCTTCAATATTTAACCTTTTCACAATATTCAAATTTTCTGAGATACGGAATTTGGGATTTTCCTTAGTTGACTGTTATAAACATAAAAAAAATATATATCAGCCTGTGTGTAATGAATATAATATACAAGCTTCACTTTTTGAATGGAATTAGTGAAATAAATCAACTTCTTGATATTCTAATTATATGACCTGCACCTGTATATATAAGGCTGCACTATATTGGAAAAAACTCACTGATATAAGGTGTCCCCGACTAAGGATTTTCATAGTTGAATCAGAATTTTCTAATCTTGCCGATATTCGACTGATAGTCGAATCATATGTTTGGGGGCAGGGCAAAATACATTAACAAGAGTCAAGTCAGACATTCAACTAACATAATTACTGATATTAACACACAGGGAAAATGTGTAATCAACACCTTGCAGATATAAACGGGGTAAATAATGTTTTATGTTTTGATGAACAGATAGCTAACACTTAAACATCAGCGAAACCATAACAATGAACAATTTTATTTGATTAGATTTTTTTAACAATAGTGCTCTGCTCTCATTATAACATTAGCCTAAAACGTTAGCAGTTAATGTTCTGCATTTCTGTTTTGAGCTGCATGCACTGAAGATGACCAGTAGAGTGACGCATTTGATAGCAAGTTTTTAATCAAATCGCTTCGTTATTTATAACGCTAATATTAAGACTTATAGGCTATTTGCAAAAAGTGCCCAAATGCACATGAACATATCCACAGGGCTCTGAATTTGAACTCCTTTTGTGGAAGTGTTCTTTACGAAACAATGTGCAGAAACATTGCAACTAAACAAAAAAAATTCATAGTGTTTTATTATAACGGTCTTCTCATTATAATAGTATGTAAATAACTGTAAATATTGTAGTTTGACCTGCCCGTGCTGTGCGTTGAAGAGATATCACCGTATTACTACAATGAAGCGCTTGACTCAAAATCAAATGCATCTTACATCAGGTAAATAATAGATCCACGATATATATATACACTGGCTGAAATGTTTTTAAATCACTTGTACCCTACCTGTTCGAATAAATCCAGTCTGTGCCTGTGTCAATTTGAGTCTTGGTACAGTTTGAAATCCCTGCCGCCAAGATGCTCCTCTCTCAGTCACGGATAATAAATGTGAAACATAAATCTATAGGGTTGGTTGGATTTATTCACGCACTTTAAAATATTAATTTAAAGCTTCCTTCTTTTCAGATTCTTACAGCTTTATCATAATAGGCTGCACATTAACTTTTTGGGAGAAAACTAGTAGTTCTATGTGAAATCAGACATTTGAGCTACCCTGTATAGTCACAATGGCATAATCAATAACACCCCGCGAATATTCAACTGTTAGATTGGTAGTTGAATCAGGCTCCTCGAATCAAAGCATCGATTCATCGACTATTCGGGGTCACCCCTACACTGCGATATTTTGTTTTTCTGTGATATATATTGCGATATTAAAAACAATCTTCAAATGACTTGAATAACTCTACAAAGATAAAAATTAAATAAACAGGGCTTTATGTTTTTAAACAAGTCTAACAGTATTCAGGTACATAAATTGAATGATCAAATGTGAAATAACACTGCATAGTCTTCACTGTATAAATTCAATCTAATAAGCCTGTGTTAATGTTACAAAAGGGATTTTTCTCTCTGTGATTTGTTGTTTGATTAATATTCATGACACCGAAATCCTCCGGGAAACATTAAACTGCTAAGAACCAATATACTGTCACACATCCTGCGATGTACCTATCTTGGATGTGCACGTCGCAATATCGATGCCGATATATCGTACAACTCTAATTATAAATTCCTTTTTAAATGCATTATACATAAATGCTTTAAATAAAGTTTTATCAAATTAGTTTTGGTGCATTAGTAACTAAGACAAAATCTGAAATAAAAATAATAATCTTAATATGAACAACTATTTCTCATTAGAGACCAAGAAATATATATATATTTTTTTTTTTACTCTTACAGTACGTAAGCTGGTTTCTGGCATGGGATACTAAATTTAAAAGGGCAAATTGCAACCTTTATATCACAATTCTGACATTTTTTACTCGTAATTTTGAGAAAATACATCAGAATTAAAAGACAGAAACTCATAATAGTTTAATTCTATGGTGGAAATGCTTCCGTATTCATGTATCTTTTGTGTCTGAGGAATCTTCAGAGAAACGCTAGTGTGAAAGTTGATACCTAAATGAAACATTTTTGAGAAGTCTCCTGGGCCATGAAAGAGCACCATCCGAGCCCTAAGATCTTTTTCTACATTCTCTACTGGCTTTCCACTAATAAATACTACACATCCGGTCCATTTTACAGAGCTTAAATTAGCCCATTAATATACTGCACCCTCACTCTCCTCAGCCAGACCAAAACAACCTGAGAAGATCAAAGAAAGCGACGTGTTGCAGACCCTCAGAATTCTGGCCACAAACCAACCAATCTGACCGCAGCCGACTGTGTCCACCAACACAAAAGAGACACACACACACACACACAGCTGAAACAACAGTGTTGGTGTAGGCACACACTGACTGCATTGAGGTCACCAGAGGTCACCGCCAGACAGAAACGGTTAAACACTGTCCTCTGCTTCTAATTTATGACCATTCTGCTGTGGAAAACACACAAAGGTTTTTGATTTTGTTACAACGGGGGACTTGAGCTAAAGATGACCACAGTGGCTACATTCAGAACAGCAAACTAACTAGGCATGAGTGTTAGACTACAGATTTTCATAATCAATTAACACCACATCATATGCATTGAGCACATAAAAACACTCTCCAGTAATTATGTTATTAAATTATAATATAATTCATAATATAATTATATGTAAATAAACATAAAATGTATTTTTTTTATACAAAAGAATCTCACTGAATACAACTATTGTAATAATAGTTGTTTGTTGTGCTTTTGTAGTTAACAAAATGTAATTTATTTATTATTTTTATTATTTCCAAGTATGACCACAATAGCATACAACAGCTTAAAATAATGCATTTTGGATAATGCATATTGTTTCACAAACTTTTTTCAAAAACAGCAAACACTATAAGGTATACTGTATGCATTAAGAACACAGACAGTGATTCAAATACAAAAGCACTGCACTTGGACACTTGGATCAAATATTCTGCTGATAACATCACATTCACTCGTGCCATCACACCAGTCCTGCATTGCTCATCTCCACACCACTGTTACTGGGAAACTTCCCAGAGGTCAAACACACTGATCAATAGTTCACGTGTCCTTGTGACTGTTGGTGTAAGGTCATCAGCCTGTAAGTACAATAAAAACAAACGCACACGTCCACAGGGAGTAGAAGAGGCTAATATATATATATATATATATATATATATATATATATATAAGATAAATACATTTAATCATTTGCATTTTACTAGATTTATTCAGAAATTATTACTTGCATCTTTAAAAATGATTTGCACTTTAAAAAAATTGTTATTTGGTGAAAAAAATAAAGAAAAAAAGTCAAATGAGAAGACATTTCCTTTGTTTCTTTTTTTTATTCTCTTAACAACAAAGCATCCACTTCAAGCCACCCTGAAGGCTTTTCCTTTCACAGAAACATCCGGAGAGAAAGCCCTATCTGGAGTTAATATCTGCATCAATGAGCCGCCAACAGCATCAGCATTGTGCAGCCATAACAATGCCACACAAAGACATGATGTGTGTAAAATGGAATGATAAATGAACGCTGATGTTGTTTAGGTCATAAATGGGATGCTCAAACTTCAAGCTCAAAAAACAAGCTGCATTTGGAGATTATTGCAAAAAAACATACAACACACAGACAAAACAAGTGAAAATGCACAGTGAAATAAACCCCGATAGGATGATAAAGCCAGTCTTATATCATCATGAAAGGGTTTATTTTACAATAATGATTTTCTTGTGTTCTCATTTTACATGTGACATCTAATAGTATACTGTCACTTAGGATTGATTGTTCCTTGCATATGGATCAGCAATTCTTCAAACGATCGCTTAAATATCAGACTCTAATCAATGGGACCAGAGCGATGTCTGACTGTGGCTGAATTTCCATTTCAAACTCATATGAATCTAGTCAAATCAAAACTATAAGTCACCATATTCTTGTTAAAGCACGCTGAAAGCCCTCCCAATTATTTATGAGGTCAAAGGGCAGAGGCTCAGTTGAGGTGCTGCAAAATGCCTCGGGCGAAACTGACCTGCTAATAATAAATGTAAATGTCAATGTCATGTTCAGATGTGAACCTGGAGATTATGAGGCATTGCAGGTGAACAGACCTCAGTCTTTCACTAGTGGCCTCATAAAACTGTCCCTTCCCATGGTGCACTGCAGTAACTGGAGCACATCTGTGACACTGCAAGTACCAGATCAAGGTTAAGAGTGATGCAAAAAAATATGTCTCTCACATCAAAAATTAACTACAAATAATCACAGAATTCAGTCACAAATGTAGATTTTACTGTACAATAGAATGACACCGAATTTGGAAAATTTTAAATAAAAAGCAGCACTACACAGTTATTCAAATTGTAATGTTCACTACAAGCCCCATAATTAATTAAAATAAATTATGACAGAAATATTTTATTATTGTATAGTAAAATTGACTTCTCAAAGTAATAATAATACAATTTACAACATTAAAATATTATTAGGAATATCACACAATTAGTAATTTTTCTGTCGTGCAGCACTTTAATAAACAAAATAAAATATGAAAATGCAATATATTCCAAAATAATTATTTTATTCAAGTTTGATTACATTTAAAAAAAAATATTGTTAACATTTTATGAATGCATCTATTTATCTCTATTTTTGATCATTGTTTTATTAAATGATAAATAAATACATCACAGCTAGATGAAGTACTATCAAGATCAATATCCATTAAAAAAATGTTCATCATGTTTAATTTATACAGAAAACCTCTTAAATCAATAAATAAAATTAAAATTGTGTGGTCAAGGAAATTTTACACTTTTATTTGATTACATATCTCGATTTATGAAAATTTTTATTAAACAATAAAAAAAAAAAAAAAAAGAATAACAAAAAAAAAAATTGGGAAAAAATGTCAAGTAATTTTAGAGAAAAAAAGAACTATTAATAGTGTTCCTTGGATGCTTACCACAAATGAATTATTGGGTCTGATTTAACAAGAACATGTAGGCTATTCATTCAGTAGCTCACAATGATTAAGAACAGTGATGGCAGCTGGAAATGTGACCTTTACTAGCCCCAGAGCTGATCAAAGACTCCCAACACCTTTAAAACTCAAACCCCACTACCGGAATACTTGAAAAACAGGATGAAAAAGACAAAACCACAGATATGTATCAGATGTGTGTGGAAAGCCCTCAGATGTGGTGTGGATCAAAATGGAAAAGTGTTTAAAAAAAGGCAACCTCATGCAAGCACAAAGAAAAAATGCATGATTATGTTCATGCCAGATACACTGGAAAAATTAAGCGTGCACACACACACAACACACACACACAACACACACCTACTGAGCTTATAAGTGACCAATTTGGAACGTTCTACATAAACAGAAACTATTGATGTTGCTTAACTAATAATCATTAAGTAAAACTATTAAAACTTTTTTTTGTTGTTGTTGTTAATTTAAATAAAGAAAATGTATTTTTTTTTCTTTCTTTTCTTTTGCCATTGTTGTTTTGGTTTCCACTAACTTTTGTATGACATTTCCTGATCCTGCCCCCGTCTCTCTCCCACCTCACAAAAAAGCAAGAAAAAAAAACTATATATATATTACTTTTGTATATTGAAATGGATCATAAGCAGAAACCACTGATGTTGCTAGGTTAGGAATCTGAATTAAGTAAAATTAAAACTTTTGCTCATTGAAATAAAGAATTATTTAAATAAAACATTAGAAGATGTGACAACTGCAATAAAATCACATAACAGAATTGATAAAAATGTAACTACTGTAAATTTGTAAATTCAAAAATAAAAATGATTTCAAAATAATAATGAAAAAATATAACAGTGTATAAATAATACTAAACTACTACTTAATGCAATAATATGCATAAACATACAGCACACACTAATATTGAATCTATTCTGAATCTTTATTGACTGAACTACAACTCATTTATACTTTTTTTTTTACATTTGGGTGACGTATACGATGCATAGAGCTTGTTCTAGTGAATTATGGGATGGCCTACTCCCCTGAAAGATGTGACGCAAATTAAAGTTGCATGCGTTTGTTAGTATCCCTATGCTTTCTTAAAAAGCTGCCTACGTAGGCAGCCCACTGGGATTTTGGAGCAGGCACAGAGAGAGAAAATAAAAGATTAAAGGGCTAAATCTGAGATTGGAGATTGCGTGGGATAATGGCTGTGGTGTTTGGCATCAGGGAAGAGTTTCCATGATCCCTTTCAAACTCCCTGGAGCGCTGCTGCAGGCCAAACCGCCAACATTTGCTCCTCTACCGTGCAGTTAAAAATGATCAGGGCTTTCTCCCTCACCCATTACCGTTACAAATCACCATGGGCCTGTAACATTTCAAGACGAGGCAGACAGTACGAAGTCAATATTCCAGAGACGCTGTCTGTTAAACCTGAGGGTCACATTAGTCAAGAGCTCCGTTTGAGATCTGTTCCAAAAACTAGAGAGCTGCCTACCTAGACAGCACTTAATAGGCACATTTCACACAAAAGTTTCCAAAAGGTAGGCTGCCTTTTAAGACTACAATCAGATTAGTTACTACATTTTGGTCAAATTGCATGTTGGTATAAATGTAGTTTAAATAGTTGAGCATAGCACTTGTAACACCAAGGTCACAGATTCTGTTCCCAGGAAAAGCATGAACGGATCAAATGTATACCTTCAATGCAATGCAAGTTGTTGTGTGTTGCAGGTACCACCCCATAAATAATGCAGTCCCCTAATGCTTTGTGATGAGCTCAGTATAAATATAATTCTATTTTACATTGATAATACTGAAAAGTATCAATAAATGCATTCAACAATGAAAAATGGACTAGTTAGATCAAGTCACATCACATCTTAAAAACATTAAATTAATTAATTGGCCGTATGAGTATCTGCTGTACACCGTTTTTTGAACGGATTTAAACTTCTTTACAAGGAAAGCAGGGTTATTAGCTTGTCTTCAAATCTCTGTGAGTGTGATTTCTTCTTTTACTTTATCAGAGAGTGTAAAACTATGCTAAAACCTAGGAAAATATGGTGAATACTGATCTGATATGAGGCCACATTACATAATAATCCTATATAATATACTACTACAACTACACTTACAGTACTACTCCTACTACTAATATATATATATATATATATATATATATATATATATATATATATATATATATATATATATATATATATACACATTAGTGCAGTCAATTAGATAAAGTTAAATAATTAATCACACATTTTCTCACATTAATCGCAATTAATCACATTTAATCCCACCTTTTTTTGCATGTGACAATTGAATGATTTAGATCATATAGATGCAGGGAAAGAGTTTTTCACATCACTGTGGATGAATTTTGGCCCACTCTTCTTTGCAGAATAATTTTAATTCAGCCACATTGGAGGGGTTTTGAGCATGAATGGACTGTTTAAGGTCATACCAAAGCATCTCAATCAGATTTAAGTAAAGACTTTGACTTGGCCACTCCAAAATCTTCATTTTGTTTTTCTTGAGCCATTCAGAGGTGTACTTTCTGTCCTGCTGGTGCTTGCTGCTTTGGGATCATTGTCCTGCTACATAACCTAAGTACGCTTGAGGTCACAAACTGACGGCCAGACATTCTCCGTCAGAATTTTCTGATAGAGTGCAGAATTCATGTTTCCATCAACTATGGCAAGTCGTCCAGGTCCTGAAGCTGCAAAGTAGCCCCAGATCATCACACTACCACCACCATGTTTCGACTGTTGGTACGATGTTCTTTCTGTTTTTATACTGTTGGTTTTATGCCATGGACACATAAAACCAACAAACCACATATTTAATGGGACACACACCTTTCTAAAAAAGTTCTAAATGTGTCATATAAGATATAATATAAGATCTTTTTTGGCAAATGTGAGACAAGCCTTTATGTTCTTTTTGGTCAGCAGTTGCTTTTGCCTTGGAACTCTGACACGGATGCTGTTTTTGCCCAGTCTCTTTCCTATTTATGAATCATGAAAACTGACCTTAATTGAGGCAAGTGAGGCATGCAGTTCTTTAGATGTTGTTCTGGATTCTTTTATGACCTCCTGGATGAGTCGCTGTTGCGCTCAGAGTATTTTGGTAGGCAGGCCACTCCTGGGAAGGTTCACCGCTGTTCCAAGTTTTCTTCATTTGTGGATAATGGCTCTGACCTTGGTTCGCTAGAGTGCCAAAGCCTAAGAAATGGATTTATAACCCTTTCCAGACTGATACATGTCAACTTTGTTTCCCATCTGTGCTTGAATATCTTTAGAACGCGGCATGATGTGTTGCTCTTTGAGCATGCTTCACTTTGTCAGACAAGTCTTATTTAAGTGATTTCTTGTTTCAACAGGTCGGGCAGTAATCAGGCCTGGTCGTGGCTAGTGAAATAATGTGGTTCATCACAGTTCTTTCATGATTTAATAGGAGGGGGCAATTAAAGAGTCTTTTTTAGTTTTTTTTTTAAAGAGTCAACCACTCCCCCCTAAAATGGCTCATTCTAACACGCCCCCGTGTCTACGTCACTGTGTGGAAAGATTTGCATAATGCTGCCCAAATGTTCACGCAAAGAAAGAAGGCATAACTTTCATTCAGTCACTGTGTGTTTCATTGTGAAAGTGAAACTACTTTCTTTGTTCTTCCACAAGAGGACACTACTATAAATCAGTGGTTAAGTTGTATTTCAACACAAATGCCTAGTTTGTAACTGGCTTTATTAGTTTTGTCTCACATAGTGATGTCTGGATCACAAACTTATCTTTCTATTTAACCGGATGTTCTTACTAAACAGAACCAGTTCACCGAATCGAACTGAATGCAATAATAATCCGGAATGCAATAATCCACAATTACTTAAGTTATTCAATTTATAAACATGTCTTACCCTGCATGGGAGACAGCACATGTTATGGGGCATAACATTTACGTCACACGCTTGAGGCATTCGGCCAATCACAACGCAGTGGATAGCTGGCCAATCTGAGCACATCTCGCATTTTCAGACTGATGAGCTTTGTAAAAATCAACTCGCTTCAGAAGGCGGGGCATAGAGGAGAAATAATAATGTACATTATATGAAAAATGTGTTTTTTTTTTTACCTTAAACCGCATAAACACATTGCATTAACCAAACACACAAAATAATGTTCTTTTTAGCTGCATCATATGACCCCTTTAAATTTTGTTTGATGATCTGAATATTTTAAGTAGAGGTCGAGCGATTTTGCCGACACTGATTAATTAGTTTTTAAAATGAATACTGAACAAAAACTAAAATAGTCCTTTATTTAAAAAAAAAACAACAACAACTACTGAATCATAGTAGTTGTAGTAGTAGTAGTAGTACTAGTAGTAATAAAAGTAATAATAATAATAATAATGTTAATAGAAATAGTAAATGTTGAAATTACCACACTCTAATGAAATCCGTATTTTTTATTTTATTTTTGCATTCAGTTATTTTCCATACATTTTTTTCTCGACTCCTTTTTTATAGTTAAATTAAAGTTTAATAATCATAAAGCAAGTCTAATTAATTAAAATCATGAAACTTAACAAATTACTTGTTTAGGGACCTATGAAAATTTCTTATTGTTACCAAATTCTGTGTTTTAGCATGTCTAATTATTTGAACGCATAAAACAACTTAAATGTATTTATTTTTCTTAAAGAAAAATATTTACTATTAAAAATGTTAATGTCCTGGCAGTGACAAATAGCTTGTTTTATATTTTATTTATTTACATTGTTTTACAATAATGATTTTAACTGCTACTATGTAAAAGCAATACTGCTGTAAAATATATATATATACACAGTGTTTCCCCTGCCATTATACACTCAAAAAAATGAATTTTTAGTTTTGTTCACTTTACCTGAACAATTCATGTTGAATTAATGCCATTTTGGCTATTTTTCATTTCAACATGATTGTGTCATGTTAAACTGACTTAAACCTGTCTCTCGTTGGTTTAATATAAAGTTTTCATTTTGAAAGAACATGTTTCAATCAAGTCCCTCAAAATAAGTTTTACACTTCCCATCATGCTTTGCACAGGACTGGATATGGGGAGAGAAAATGTTGAAATAAAGTGTTATTTTATGCAGTTTTTAATAAAATGTGATAATAAGGAGACTTTTTCATGTCTAATGCTCTATTATGTGGGCATTTTAAAAGACTTTATATTGGTGTATTTTGTGCGAGTTACCATTGTGGTGAAGTGTGGAGCTTGTGGTTGGGTTGAGGACCTGGTTGAAAGAACGTCTAAAATACTTAATTTAAAAAAAGCAACTTTAATGAGAGTGCTAGTGTATGATGTACACATCCTTAAACTGCAAACAATTAACATCATGTGTAAAGAAAAGTTATATCTTACTTGCTAATGTTTTTATAACACTTTGGCTAAACTTGCATGGACAGTGGTTCTACATGATGTAAACATATTATCTCTACTCAGATATTTCATGTAGGATGAACTAAAGCAAACTGGGTAAACTCAACTAAAGGTAGACAAGTCCTTATAACTTGATTTATTCATGTCCAAATAACATGGTACAAACATGTGGAACCACTGTCCATGATAGAATCATGTTCAGCCAAAGAGTCATTTTTTTGAGTGTATTAGGGTCTTTTCCTGACCCATTTCCCTCTTTCTTGTATCAGTGTACCTCTATAAAATGCAAAAAGGTCATTGTTTAAGATTTCACTGTAATAGACACCAACAAAAAACGATTACAAAAATAATAGTATATTTATTACAATTGTACAAATCTATACATATGGAGAGAGTGGCTTAAGGTTTTTTCCCTGAACCCGTTTCCCTCTCAATAATTTCACTAGTAAATGAAATAATATCATAGATATTTAAACTTCTAGGGTGTTTAAGGTGCTCTGGTGCTGTAAGTGCTTTCTGCGCTCTTTGTGTTTGTCCCAGTTTGCATCTTTGCTTGCTTATTGACTGCACAAGACTGGAACAAGTGAGGGATCCATCAACAGGACTAATCCTCCGTTGATTGGCTGCGGGACATCCTCATTGTCAAGCCCTGCTCTGCATTCTAAGACAGTGTGAAGACATCAGTAATTCAAGACTGAATCTGAGCTCTGAAGCCTTTCAGAACGGCAATGTGATATTCAGCAAACTGAAAAAACAGCCTCCACTCCTCAAATTCAGACAACATGTGCTGCTATTCATCTGGAGTTTGTAGTGCACATGTCCCAGCCGGCCTGGATGTAAATATGCCAGTAATTCCCCACCGGGACATCATCAAATGACAAGACAGCAAAGCGATTCCATCCTCAGCCACATCAAGAGCTGACAAAACATGTCATTTCTCATTCAAGGCAACAGCAGAGATGCTGAACGGCCGGAACAGCCCCAGTGGGATTGAGAGAGGGGAAATGGATAGACACAAAGGACAGACAGATCTGTGACTTCATGAAGCATTTCTGACTGGGAGACCGGGTGGGATTTCTGTCGAAATAATCAGAGCGTCCCATCTAATAGGCTGATAACTAATACAGCACCAAAGGAAAAGGAACCAGAGGACTAGTCTAGACTAGTCCTACTAAATCAGTGCAGTAAAAGCATAAAATATAACTTTACAAATGTAGGCCCTTATGATTTGTGCAATGCATAAAATGTAGACAGCATCACAGAACCGAGTCATAATAATCAAACTGCGATATGGATTAGTGTCTGTGAATTAAGTATTTTTAATATCGAAAATATGAAGTCTGCATGTTCACCAAATCATATACACATTACACCATAAAAACAGACTTGCTATGGCCCTAAAAATTGAATTTGTTGAACTTTTAATTAATCGTTGTTAAATTGGGTAAGTTTCATGATTTCAGATCATTAGCCATAAATTTGATTTAATTTAAAAATGTTAACTAAATACACAAAAACTAAAAGGAGCAAATAGAATCCAAAAATCTGAAATTAAAAAAAAGGAATTTGGGAAAAAAGAATATTAATTTCATATGGCCCTAAAATTAAATTCTCAATAAATTGTTGCTAAATTATGTAAGTTTCATGAAATCAGTTAATTAGACATACCTTTTGATTTCATTTAAACACTAAAACTGAATCTCAAAAAATTAGAAAAAAAAAAACAAAAAAAAAAAACATTTTTGGTACAAATTCATCAGGACATGAACATATTCAGTGCCCAGAATTTACATTGCGCTTTTAATATATTAAAATTTGCATACTAATATATATATATATATATATATATGTTTCTTATACATTTATTTTAAATTAGTTACATGTATTCAATATGCTATTTTGGCAACACCAAAATAAAATACTGAAGAAAAAAAAAGCTAATTAAGATGGGCTTAAAAACTGAATATTACCGTGAACTGTGCAGGTCCATCTATGAGGATGTTGCACAACCTGTCCAGGCAGAGATCTGTCTAATTTGACAAGCCTCTACAAATTTACAGATGAAGGGCAGCAGTGGGGAAAAAAGGGCATGAGCTGATAATAAATTATAATAAATTAAAGTGAGGAAAAATTAATCTGCATGTTCCTGCCGAACAATCAACCACTTACAGTTAACAATTAATTTGTGCTTTTGTTGTTCTTTAATTCACTTGTACTTTAGTTATTTAAATGGTCATGCTGTTTCAAAACTGTGGATACACAATTATATTGTTGTTTTAAATTGATGATTTATGATTAGTAACAAGGATGTGGAATAACATTTTTAAACCAGACAGAAAACACTGGTGCACTTTTTATGCAATCAATAAAAAAAAATACATCAATAGAACTATTAAAATAATTATTACTTTCAGCCATACATCTAAATGATGACTCCTGAGAACATCAATTGAAGAAACCCCCACAATCAAACATCAGTTCATACAGTAGTCACTGTACACACACGGTTCATTTACAGGACAGACAACCACACAAATTCACAGGAAAAAATAAATCACACAAAGACATGGAGGCAGAGCTACAGTATTCTGAGCCAATTAGCTGAGACTTCTACAATCCCCTTCATCTCTACTTGTGTGCCAGCAGCACGACACAAACGTATAAGTTCAGCATTGTCTATATACATAAAGCTAACATGTCACAGCCTGATTTGAAATGAAGCCCTGGACAACAATAGACACAAAACAAAAGCAGTGGCCTCACATGAACGTTGCTTTATCATTTTCCAATTATCTACAGCTAGAGAATGACACTGGTCTGAACCCTGGGGCTCTGTTCTAGTGAGCTAAGATGCTGTTTGTATAGTAAGCTGCTTTCTAAAGCAGCTTCATAAATGAATTAGCACCTTAAAAATAAAATAACTGATCTGTGTTATAGAAAAAGCACTCCTCACATGAAGCAAACAGGTGACTTGACCTACTCAATTTCAATGGAGTTGGCTGTTCACACATGGAATTAAAAAGTAAGAAAAAAAGAATAAGCATTTAAAAATATATAACATACAAATAAAAAAATTTTTTTTTTAATTAGACTTAACTATTATTTATAAATTGATTTCAGAACTGACTACAAAATATTTACTATTTTAATATATGTATGTAATTTATAATATATCATTACATTATATAATATAGTGTGTGTGTATGTGAGCGCGCATATATCAGTATAACAATGTTTTATGATGTCTTTAATATTTGTTTTATTTCAATCTGAATATCTATCATCAATTTTTTTTTACTATAGTGGAAATAAAACACTGAAATTAACAAACATTGTAATGTTTGTTGTATAACAATTATTAAACAATTTTACACAAAAAAAAATGGTTTACCAGTTTTTAAATATGTGTAAATTATATTTCTCATGCTTCTTCTTTCAGATTTTAGATCTACAAATGAGACATGCGATGCTGTTTTATAATTTTTCCACCATCATATTTACGCTCATTAACTTTGAAAGAGTCTTGATGTTTCCTATAATGCCTTGAAATGCCGCCTAAACAGGCAGCTCGCAAGGTTTCGAGCAGAGCCGCTGTATTTGGGTCTTTATCTTAATTCCTACTTTTCTGTAGAGGCCAAATCACCATAAATATTTCCATAGCGACATCCCATGATCCCAGGGAAATCAAGAGTACACATACGCACTCATCTCCTCCTAATTCTCCCGCAGCGTTCAGCGCTCTTGCACACCTGTTTCCACAACAGTGCCATAAACCAGAAACCACATCATAAATCCCAGTAAATAAATGCCACACTTTGATCAGCTACATGCTGACAGATGCATATCAGCCACATGACATCATCAGCCAACCTCAAGACTTCCCCGAATTCATGTATTGCCTCAATTAGCACATATTTACAAGTTGTATGAATCAACAAATTAGCTGCAAAATGCCTCACTGACTGACATGAAATGTTTCCAAGGAGGAAAAGCTACTAAACTTTGGTAATCAGAAATTACAGAATCAGTTCCATGTGTTCATACCTGTATCCTTCTTATTTTTCCCGCCATCTCTGCTCTTCTTCAGCACAGCCTTGAACATGGCGTGACTCCAGGAATCCCTTCACGACTACACTGTAGAAACACAAGAGATTTTTCATATGAAGCAGCAGGTTCATACACATTCGCTTTATTAAAATCAGAGATATTGCAGTCTAGAGTTACACTCAAAAATCTCTGAGAAACAATGCATGTCAGTGTTTCTTTGACTACATGCTCTTTAAATCCCAAGAGTTACACTTTATTAAATGAGGACACAATACTCTTTTAACGTCTCAATAATGTAAACAATATTACTGCCCAGATATTCTATAAAGCTACTTTGAAACATTTGACTTAAAACTTACACTGCAAATATGTGGTACAGAAACAGTTTTCCATTGCTAGTGAAATTGCTAGTGAATACATTGGATTAAATGCAAAATATTGAAGTAGTAAAATTGAAATTGCATTTTCTTGTCAAAGTACTCCAATAGTTTTATTGACAACTTTGAAAAGTGTAGAACATTTGTACTACTTGCTAAAGGTTAATATTTATGATACAAATAAAAAACTATGGTAATCTAATAAAAAAAAAACTTAAACACAAACAATTTTTATATTTGTGGTGTCACTTCCAAGATGAACAACAATTATTTCACTTTATTAAAATTGAATGTACTGCTTTACCAAAATGACAGCTGTGTCAGTGAGGAGCTTGAGATGAAATATAAAATATGAGATGTGTTAAAAAAAAAATCAATAAAAAAAAAAACACACAAATAAACATTAACATCACTTACGAAGAGAATATTTTAATTGTACATAATTCTCAATTAAGAGCCTCATTTGTAAGTCACTTTAAGTATCTGCTAAATTAATAAATGCAAATGTAAACAAAGTAATTTTACCACAACAAAATGTTATCAAGTTATCGGTTGATAGAAAAGTGGTGGTTCAGAAGCAAAAAAGATCAAACCAACAGAATTTTTGTGTGCATATACATAATGTCCACATTATTAATAGAAGCATCAAATAAACAAGTGTGTATGTAGAGAGTGTATTTCAACAGAGTTTATTTTATAAAGGTCCACAGGGCTAAAAGGTGCTCATAGTTTAAGAAATGCATTACAAAGATTTGTGTGTGTGTGTGTATATATACATATATACATATATATATATATATATATATATATATATGTATATATGTATATATATATATATAAAAAAAAGAACAAATCTAAATAACTTGTATATTTTATTTCAGGGATTTTTCCCACAGTCCACCCACTGTAATGAGTGATTGCTGGTGGGCCGGCATGGAAAGAATTCTTCAATATTTGCACAGAGCGGCTCTGCTCCACTATCTTGTTATTCCGGAAAACAAGATGTTGGATTCCCAGCATTCCACTTATAATTGATGCTAAACAACTGAACTTGGGCTTCCCGTGCCACTTGTCATGATAGCGCTGAGGTTCCTACACCACTTGCATGTTGTTTGTCACAACTAGCAGCACGGGTCAAATGCATTATGACACCTCGATCTATAAAAAAATAATAATAATAATAATTTTACAATTTTGACTAGTTTTCTCTGAATTCTGAGTTTAAAATTCTGTTTTTGTTTGTCTTTGTTTGTCTCTGTGGGGGGGGGGTTAACATGTTATGGTTAACATTTTTTTATTTTTCTATTGACTTATCACAATCATCAGTTATTTAAAAATTCTCACTTTATTCCTAACAAATTTGTATAACAGTTCTAAAATTCCAAAGTTCACAACTTTTTTCTTGTAATAATGAGTAAAAAGGTTGAATTTCCATATGGTGCATCTAGTTTGTGTAAATTAAAGTGGGATACAATGCTTGTTACTAAGAATTGTTTACACTGTTAAAGACATTAGATTCTCATGCGAAGCAGGGACAAAGTTTTTTTTTTTTTTTAACAATTTGGACGCATGACGGAGTATTTCTGTGCCAAAACTCTTACTGGGTTTGTACAAGTTTCGGAGAGTTAATCGGCATTACTACACGGGACTTGGTCAGGAATAATGTCTCCAAAGAAGTGTGTTTTTGGTGGTAAGGGAATGATAACTTCGTTCAGCTTCCTAAAGAACCCCAGCGTTATGTAAACAGTGTATACAGTTTGTTTTCACAAGTGTGTTTATTGACAAACGTTTTATAAACAAGGCCCAGTCTGACGCTGCATATGCACATGGTTTGAAACTGAAAGATGGAGCGGTCCCAGCTATAAAAGCTCCCTGTCATTATTTAGGAACTGCAGACGGTAAATGAAACAGCATCAAATGTCTTTTTTGTTGCCATTTGGCGCTCAAGTACGTCACTCTTTAGCTCCACCAATGGCTCACCTCCAGGAGGAGAATCTTAAATCTGTATCTTTCTTTTATAAATATAATAAAACTAAAAACTTTTTGAAGATATATAGGATGCAGTTCTACTCTATAGGTACTCAACATTAGCATGAGATTGGGTGAAACTGTGTGTGCTATGTGCAACATTATTATTACCACAATTTTATTTCTTTTCTACAGAAAAATTAATGCTTGACCAATTAAATGATCTC
Source organism: Carassius auratus (assembly GCF_003368295.1). Classification (NCBI taxonomy): domain Eukaryota; kingdom Metazoa; phylum Chordata; class Actinopteri; order Cypriniformes; family Cyprinidae; genus Carassius; species Carassius auratus. Next base: position 6,296,319 of record NC_039251.1, on the reverse strand, counting down.
AATTATGTTCTGCGTGTTTTATTTTTGTACTACAAATGACATTATCATGGCCTCCTCTGAGAAAACTAGAACAGTGAAATATAAAGTGTGTCTGACAGCTCTGCTCAGATGAGACGAGACAAGGTGAGCGGTCTGAATCTGGAGCCTTGCTGAACTCACAGCGGAGGCCACAGCACAGAGATCAAGCATGAAAAAAGCCTGCAGGTCCCTCCCCAGGAGGCAAGCGGTCGTCCAATACGCATTGATTGTAGCTCTTGGATGAGAAGGCTTGCTGTGGCCTCATCCAGAGTGAGAAGTCAAAAGTTGAGGAGAGAGACTCTCGACATGCAGTACAGAAACCAAGTTAAAAAGAAACACTGGACCCCACAAGAGGTAAACAAATTGGGTTCACACTGCTTATCTGGCTGAAAACTGGCATCTGCGGGCAGCTTTGTTGTTGAGTTTAACGCACAAGGGTCAAAGAGTTCAAAAAAGTGCTGTAAACAAGCTTGGATATTACTGCAGACAGCTTACACAGCACAAATCTTATGAAAATAAAATCTCAGAGTTCAGTTAAGATGTAAATGTAATAAATTATTCACAATCACAAAATCCTTCCCTTATTTTCCACTAATTCCACAAATTGTTTGCGCAAGAAACAAACCTTGGTATTATAATAAATTAACTTCAAATGTCTGTGCCATTAAACTGCAAATATTATTTTACACATTAACTAATTTAAAGATTTTTTTTAAATATTACATGCTCCCAGAAGTAAATCAACATTGTTACAATGTTATTTTACATTAACTTAACAAAATAAATTGAAGTGATAAATATTATACCGCCACAATAATACAGATTATTTTACTATAAAATAAAAATAAAACATTTATTTTTATTATATAATAATTAGTAATAAAGATAAACAATCATAATAATAATCAATTTAATTAAAAAAAATCAAGTATTTAATAAATATATATATATATATATATATATATATATATATATATATATATATATATATATATATATATGTTAGAATAATAATTTTAACAGAATTATCAATATTATTTTACAAAACAACAGTAAAATATTTTTTTTTACATTTATATTAGAATTTTCACAGATTTATGCAATTCACATGGGTTATACTTTTCAATTCGGAAAATATGATAAAATCACAAACCTACTATCTGATATATAGCTATTAAGTATTAAACGAAAGAAAATGAATAATGAAGTGAACAACTGCGTTTTGGTGTAGATTATGGTTTCATAATTTATCAAAAAATACTCAAGACAAACTCTGAATGTGATCTGTCTGCGTATGAGTTTCTCCATACTGGCTGTTGTTCCTGTTACAGGATAGTGAAGCACATGCAAGCAATTACAGACGTGTGTCTCATTCCAGACAAGCTCCCTCACTCCATCCATCTCCATGAGATGAGAGAACAGGAACTCTGCCACCTTCACAATCTGTTTAAGTTGAGCTGGGTGACATATGCCAAAAAATATACCATTCGTTATTTTTCAGCCATCTGACAATCTTTGATATTTATGTATCTTTCTTGGAAAAGGCTTAAAACTGAGGGTGAAAAAAAATCTAGAGTCTTTCAAAAAAAAAATACCAGTAGATTCAAAATGTTTAAGTAAAATACAGTAAAAAATTAATAAATAAAATAAAAATGTAATCAAACAAAATTTCAATAGTTTTTTCCAACTGATAATATTTATATATTAATACTCTAAATTGTTTTATTTTAACGTTTTACATTTTCATTTTACAATTATTTTTAATCATTTTAATAATTTTGTTGTGTATCATTTTTATTGTTTTTTTTTTTGGGGGGGGGGGTCTATATATTTTTTTATAATTTATTTAATTTAATTTTTATTTTATTTTAGTAAATCACGTTAAACCATATGAAAATAAAATTAGAATAAAATAAGTTAATTTATATAATATATAGTTTGAATTTCAGTTTACATTTATTGTATTTTATTTTACATATTATTTTTCCCCTTTAGCTTCAGTATTAGCTTTAGTTTTAGTTAACTATAATAACTCTACCCTGTTCGACCACTGGTTCCAGATTTAAGGTCAGGAGTTTCTGAAGGGTCTCAAGACTGAAGACTGATAGCAAGAGGTCCACAAGTCCTTTCATCACTTCCCTCACATCTGATCCGACCCAGGAAAAGAAATTGAATCAACATGTGGCGCTCTGACCAAACAAAAACTTCAGCAGAACAATCTCAAGTGTGTAAGATGAAGATACCATATCCTGAGGAATGGAAAAAAATCTCAGGGCAGTTCCACCAGACTATCTCCACAGGAATGAGTATGTGGCAGGGTTACAGGTCGTCTGGGCTCTATAAAGCTGCTTTATCTCACTCTCGTTCTAAAGGGGGTCTTACTGCTCCAGTGACTGGGCTATATCTGCATTATCTCTCTAAAGCCGACCCTCGGTGGGCCTCTCAGCAGCCCATTACAGACTGAACCACCATAGAGACCATGAAAGTCACTAAACAGCAGAGCAAAGGAAAGCACCCTGGTTTAAAGGTGAAGTGTATAATTTTAGCACCACTAGTGGTGGCAAACAGAACTGCAAAATCAACTGTCGTCAAACAGGTTTCCCCAAACACAACCTCAAACTGATTCAGAAGTTGTCAGCCCAATCAAACAAAGAGCAATATTTTGACAGTGTCACAATAATATTTCATTAAAATAAAATAGTTCAAGTTTAGTATAACTGTGCAATAAAATTCACACTTTAAAAAAAATGAAGGAAAAATTTAACTAATAAAATAAAAAATGGGAATCATATACCGGTATAATAAAAAATGTTGGAAATTGATCACCTAGTATTGAATTTTTAATTGTGGATGTTTATTTTTGACTATTTTAATGGTTGTAGATGACTTCTGACAACAAACTTATTAACCTAGTTAACTAACCCTAACTAACTAAGCCAGGTTATAAAATATTTAACTCATTAAGATGACTATTTAAATATCACCGTCTAATTATAGAGATCCCACCTCTATTAAAAATATATGTATAACATACATATATATACATATACATATATATATATATATATATATATATATATATATATATATATATATATATATATATATGTCATATTTAGCACTTTACACTGGAAACGTTTGGTGTAGGATTTATTTAAAAACGACTTTCACTCAGAAATTGTTAGTAAATTTTACTAAAATTTAGTAAAACACACACACAATCTTCTATCACTATCTTCTTTTAATTATAGATTATTAAAATGTCTCATGCCTAAATTCACTTAAGCAACACAACACTGATTTGACAAAAGATAAAAACTATTGTGCAAGTTCTTTAAGACAAAATAATAGTAGTGCATTTATTATCACCCATGCCTGAACTAGCCAGAATTTTATATTATTGCATCTATGGAAAACTTCATAATTCACTGTTTATTTTATGAAATATTTATTCAATACCGTGTATTTTTGAAGTACAGAGTGAAACATTGAAACAAAGTCTTTCCCTGTTTTCTGCAATCATTTTTAAAGAACACCTGTGGAAAACTGTTTCTAACTAGTCGAGAATAGTCGAAGCTCTTGATTCCACCATGTCACATTTCTACCCCACCTTAAAAACACACTATACAGCTCTACAAAAGCAGGTTGAAGTGTTGACGGTAGCATCTGCAGAGCGTGGCATTGTTCTGCTGTTCGCCTCTGGCTCGTTTCACTCACACACTGAACCATCAGAGCACAGATGAGTCCTCCAGACTCACACGATTACAGCAGGTCAATCACAAACCGTCGCCAAGATCCACTTATTTACACACTTCTTCATTTTCACGCTCTCCAAGCAACTCTTTTCAATGAGCTATTCGAAATGAGTCCGTGTCAGGCCTGCTTCTGTGACCGGGTCACTCCTACTAAACAGTGCACTTTCATGTCTACATCACCCATTCATCTTGTTAAAGTAGTGCCTATTTATGCTATATTGCATGTATTATTTTCATTCATTCATTCATTCATTCATTCATTCATTCAGTCTTTGACCGAAATTCTAGAATCGTAGGCAAGCAAATGTTGTATGTAGCGCAGCAAATGTTTATGATGTCAACCTAATTTTTCTTTCTGACAACAAATCAGTTGAATTTGTCAAGCTCGTAATCGTGATTTCTTAAGTGGGAAATAGGAAGTTTCCAAAAGTACGAGAAGGCAGCTTAAGTCATCATGCGACTGTTTTGAAGTAACAAGGCGGAGAAGCGCTCTCAACCCACCAAAATGGAGTGCATCGTTTTGTTAATTTTGTGGTTTATTATTTTGGATCACTTGTGACGCAGTGACACACCATTCATGACTTCTGAAGTTCACAATTTGCATCTCAAGTAAATCTTGATTGAAGGATGTTTATTTAGTTGTACTAAAAAAACAAAGCAAAAATACTGTGGCAGGGTTTTCCCAGTTTAGAGAATTATACATCCTGTGGCTGTCAACAAATCTCAGACAGTCATGTGCAAACATTACTGAACAGCATCCATTAGGGCTTTTAGTCTACACTCTTAAAAATAAAGGCTCTTTATTGGCATCAATGGTTCTATGTAGAACCTTGAACATCTATGGAACCTTTCAAGTGCACAAAATGTTCTTTATGGTCAAAAAAGGTTCTTCAGATTTTTAAATGTTCTTTATAATGTTTCTTTTAGGACCTGTTCACTGAAAGGTTCTCTGGGGAACCAAACTTTTTTTTTTTTTCTATATGGCATCATTGAAAAAACACCTTTTTGGAACCTTTATTTTTAATAGTGGTGAGATTTGGGGAAATACTGATATCTGTACACAAATTACTTCATATTTCTGTACAAAGAAATATAATTTCTATCCAACTTTTTCTTCAACGCAGAGGTTAGCCTATGGGTGAGACTTCTGGTTCATTAGCCGTTATAGGGTAATTAACGAGAAGAATAACAATGAGCACAAAAAAACGGTAAAACTGTTTGCACTACAAACCAGTGTGTTCATAATTAATATAATACATTAAAATTATATAAGACACACCAACTTTTAACATCAAGCAGCAAAATGGACTGTTTGGTTCAGCTAACAATAGCTGGCTGGAATGGATTCAGATGAGAATTTACAAATGATCGCACCCATTTTTAGGACAAGAAAAAGGTGGACTGGGCCCTATGATTTCTACAACGTGAAAAACACAGGCAGAATCATGGAATCCAATCATAAAAGTGGAATTTACTATTTAACGTGGAATGTCACAGAATTTGCCAAATTTGGATGGATAAATGAAGAGTAGGACAGTATAATTGAATCAAACCGCGACTTAGACTAGCGCCTATGAATATTACTTTACACACTAAAGCTTGTGGTGTTTTCAGCCTTTGTGGTCTCAAAATATGAGTAGCGTACATAAACATATTAATATAATTTCTAGAACTACTATGATTGTTACTTTGTGATAATTTTACTGTTTCTTTTGAGAAAAACTATCATATCCTATACAAACAGAAACCTAAATGTTAATATAAAAAGAGTTAAGTTTTTTTGCATGCAACATTTAATGCCACAACGATATAACTAAGACTTTCTGCTCCAAATTTAAGACCTTTTAGGCCTTTAAAGTAAATTTAGTAAATTTCACAATTAATTACAAAGAAAAGCAAAGTAACAAATTTACAATTAAATGTCTTAATTAAATGTTTTGAACAAATGTTTTCTTTGCAGTAGTTTTTATATTGAATTTATCTTTGCCCAATATCACTTGACAGCATCCTCTCATTTATAAAATAATTTGACAAAAGATCTGATGAATTCTTAAAAAGTTACAGAGCTGAAAATATACTGTATAAAAATAATAATCTGACCTCAAATTGAGTACTTCTTTAGTGGTAAGAAAATGACAGACATGCTTTTCTGAAATGGAAAATTTGATAGTTGAAATTGCTATAATGGAAAGAGACTGAGAATAATGGAAATATTAATAGGGACCGTTAAATGCCCATTGACCAAAATAGCCAGAACAAGATAACAGGTGAACGCAGACGGAGGGAAGAATTCTTTACCTTGAAACAGGAAATGAGCAAGAAAAAGACAATAGCAGCCAGAGCGGGTGGTATCTCAGCTCTTTAGACGGCCATGAAGCATTCACAATGACATGAAACAAAAAGAGCAACAATTACGTTCACTTCAGTCCATCAAACAGCTCTGGGAAACAAGGAAAAGATGCCTGTGTGACCGGAAAATATGGAAATATTCCACAAATCTCCATCTATGCTATTAATATTCACTATCAACAAGAGAGTTAAACAAGCAATGCTATCTTTCTTCATTTAGAAAAGGCCATATTCTGCACTTGTGATTGCTCCACTTTTAAGAATGCAATTAATAACATAACAAGATTCACACTTAAAAAAACATTATTAGTGAAAAAAATAAATTTACAATTAGATAAAATAAAATGTAAACTTTTTGCTCTGGAAAGCAGTATGATTGACCTGGATCTGTAAGCACTTGAACTAGGACCATATGAAATAAATTTTACCAAATTTCATTAACCATTCATTAACAGAGAACTAAATGAGGATGTAGAATGTTTACAGATACTAGTCCATATTGTGATTTGATTTAAGTGTAATGACCGACTTACATCACATTCCGTGTGAATTCCGTTTTTATTACTGGATTCTGTGATTCCGTCCGCATTTTCTGCATCACGGAAATCTTAGGGCCCTATTGAACTTAACCCAAACTAAGGGAAAGTCATAAAGCTTCCCTTCCCAACTGACAGGAATGATCACAGGTCTAAACAGAGCACAGACAACTCAGAAACAGGCGGTTTTCAACACCCCGAGTTAAGTGACTCACTCGCCTCTTGAATGCAGAAAATGAAATCATGCTGATGCTGGTGAGTTTAGATTTGACTCCCCTGCACTAACATCCCTTTACTTATCTCCATACGAGAAGACAGACTCTATGAGTCAACTACAAACATGTTAATTAGGATCTGCTGTTGTTCCAGAGAACAGGCAGGACATGTTTCAGGTTTAAGACACCTAAGGGGCCACTATTTTGAAGATATTTTATATCTTCTGAAAGGCAATAAACGGAATTGACAACAACATTTTTGGACTGTATCTCCCATAAAAAAAAAAAAAGATATGAAATTGGACTTTTAAAGCTGGCAAATATTTTACTTTTACTGTTTTTCTTATTATTTAATTGTCATCTGAACTGAGCAGGTAACATCTTACAAAAAAACCCAAAACCTTTTCATTTGATAACGTAATATTATCGCTGATTTGAACATCAGTAGTAGTATAGGGACTTTTTTAAGTGCCCATACTACTACTGATGTTCAAATCAGCAATAATATTATGTTATCAAACGAAAAGGTTTTTTTTTTTTTTTTTTTGTAAGATCTTACCTGCTCAGTTCAGATGACAATTACTTTGCTGTAATACTATTAGAGTTATAGGAACTTGGTCATCTTAATGACCTGAAAAGTGTGAGAAGAATACTCTTGCTTAAAGTTGAGACTTGTTTTCACAGCCAGTTTACAGTTGCACCTGAGGCTGTGGAAACTAAATCTACCTGACAAGACAGCATTCATTCACTCCAACACACACACACACACACACACAAACACACACACACACTAGAAAAACAGAGTGCTTCTTCCATTCTCCACTCAAAAAACCCTGGAACTCAATCCAGACGGTCTCCACCTACAGTAATGCATCACCATCATTATCAGTAGAAGAATCAAGAGTACACAGCTATAGAAAGGAAATCAATCGTCATGACTTAAGGCCTTTAAATGGATCAGCTACAGATGTAGGTTATGGCTATCTGACTGAAGTCAAATATTAACTTAATCAGTAGAAAGTCTACTGGCAATCTCTAACTGAAGCACAAAATATATGATCCCTTTTTTTAGAGCAAAAAAAAGGTGTATATATATCTCAATATTTTGACGAAATGTGAATATATCATAAATATATTCCATGAATCATCCAGCTCCACCTAAAATATGTTTCCAGTGATGGAAAGTTAAGCAAGAGTGCCGTATGTGTAAGAATTCCCACACATTCTTCTTCGAAATTCCACGAGTCTGAAGTGTAAATGAGTGAATGTGAGCGGTTGATAAACACATCACAGGTGATCAGCTACGACAGCACACAGATAAGGCTGTGGGAACTTTCTAGCAGGTCAAGAGCAAAGGAGAAAGTTCGCAAACCAGTAGGTATTGGGGTTTAAAAGAAGAGTAACTAATATCTGTGAATCTGAAATAAAGAATGAGTTTGCACCAGGTTGTGATGAGCTGCAAATGTTTTCTATCTTGGCTGCATGTCAAACCTGACGTGAGTTTCCATGAAAAGCCCTTTAATGTAAAAATCATGGACATCTAAGCCCTTGTGTTGAGTAAATCAGTGGTTCACAAACGTTTTATAGCGGTGTACCCCATTTCTTCCACTTAGACTGCAGTTATTTGCCCCCTTAAATTGATTTACATGTGCAGTTTTTACCTTTAAAGAGGCAAATATTTTCTTTCCTTATTAATTGTGTCATGTTTTATGTCATATTCTTAACATTCCATTAAGTGTATTATTAATATAATAAATAAAGCAATAAATGATGGCAAGTCGCCAATACAAAACCGCTTTAATTCATTCAGTAACTAATCCATTATTAGTGTTTGTGTGGCTCAGTAGTAGAGCACTGCGCTAGCAGCGCAAAAGGTTGTAGGTTCGATTCCCAGGGAACACAGCCTAAATTCACTATAAGTCGCTTTGGATAAAAGCGTCTTCTAAATGCATAAATTAAATTTACATTTTAATTTAATCACTGAAATGACCAAATAATTCAAAACCGCAGATTAGTTTACTAATTAAACACGTCTGTATGTTGAAGTCGTTCACCAGATTATATGGATTTCATTGGAACTATTAATTATTTTGTTGCAAAAGAGAACAAATATGACAATATATATTTAAAATGTAGGCTACATTTAAAATGTTCACTTAATATTACCTTTTTTTGTTGAACTGTTATAAAAAAATTGTTTGCACATTTGCTATCGTTCGGATATTCAGGGAAATTTTGCATTCTTGCTGGTATCTTAAACATGAAAACAATAACAGGACAGAGTGTCGATCTCAGTCTCAGCAGCACGATTTGCTAAAGCAGCACATTCAATGCTTGTGCAATGCTTGTGTGGATGCAGTCCGTTTTGACCATAAAAGATGAGGTAAGCTGATTGGATATCATGTACTTGATCGTTTATGGCACTCCCATTTTCCTGTTTTTACACTAGAAGCTGCATTTTGCTTGTCAGAAATAAATGTTCGGTTTTAATGTTACTTTAAGTTGGGGTAGAATTAAATGAATGCCAAAACTCAATTTTAGTCATGTTGCACCCTCTGTCATCTCACGTGTCCCAGTTTGAGAACCACTGGAGTAAATCATAATAGACCCAAGCAAAAATAATTTGGCAGATGTTGAAAAACCAATGAGCTCTGTTATGAATGAAGAATAAACATGACCGAAATCTAAAACAAGTCAAACTCACAACACTTGACTTCTAAGAGTTCAGTTGGATTATCATGATGGTGAAAAATTGGAAACTGATAAAAACAATCTCTGTCATTGCGTTTCCGACCCAAAAGATATTGGTGGCTCTAAAGGGGGTTTGGCTGAGAGATCCCCTAATTGGACAGAGCATCATCAATGTGCCAAACGTCATAACTTTCCTGTAAATGTTCTACAGGATGCCATAGACATCAATGGCAGAGGAAACAGAATAATACAATGCATACAAAAACAATAGAGGTTAGACACCACGTCTGGCCCTTAATTAAGATGGAACAGTAAGCTATAGTGGCGGAAATGGGGAGGATATCAACACAGTGGCAACAAGGGAAAAAGTCTCTGTCCCTGAGCCATCATGGCAGTGCTCTACATTTCACAGCCTGGTACAGTTTATTCTGCACATTCCCACACAGCGAGCTCACCGCACGTCCAAAAACGACAGCCCAACCAAAACACACACAGCGCTGCAATTCAATATAAGAATCTGAGACCTTGTTTGAGACCTAACTGGTTCAAGGGAGTTAATTCTAAGAGTAATAGACCTTTGACCACACTTTTGGAAAGTCTGGTGTACAATGTAGGTGCGAGTCAAGAACTGCCCTGTTAAACAGGATGAAACTATCTAACTGACGTGAAATGACCGATAAGGGATCCTTTTTTTCTGTATGTGATGGGTTTAGCTGAAATTAACACCATAATAACTAGAGGTAAAATTATATATCAATATGGATAGTTGCATCAAATTACTAAAAATTATTTATATTTTCACAGAAAGAGAAGACTTGTTTGACTGTTAAAAAGATAAAAAGACGTCAAACTGTTTCTGAACTGCCATCAAATAAATTTTATAAAAACATTTTTTAAACATTTTTAAGTAATTTTTCTGTATAAATGTATTTCAACAACTAGAATCCTTAATTATGTTGTGCATGCCCTAGATTTGCACATTTTAGAAAGCATATATATCAAAAATATTATTGTTGGTTATAATTTCTAACCAGACATAACAAAAAAATAATATTATATAGTTCAGAATTATATAGTTCTAAGTTTGCTTGCTTTAACCTTACCAATAACTCCTAATTAGAAAGATATTGTCATTAGCATCATTTAGATCCACAATCAAGATAAACATAAACTGTGCTCGGAAATACACAGCATTAAAGCATGTCGACCTCCCACAAAGCACTAGAATTAGTTTATTATTTCCAGACTGACAGCATCGGAGAGCCCCACTGAAAAAGACAAACAACACAGCTTTTGTTTTGGACGTAACACAACCCTCTCCCTGGCCACTAGCACAATGTTATTAAATGAGCATTTCTCTGCAGGCCACCAGAGTCACCCCAGCACCATAAAAACATCCCATCATGATCTATGGCCCTGACAACCAGTCGCTGATGTGGATGGAGCCAGGGAGGGCAATTAAGAAATCTCGCTTTCATTCCAGTTGGCACCACAGCACCATTAGCCCTAGAAAACTTCATTTTCCAACATTTGTTTTAAGCTTCAAAGTGCATTTGTGCCTTGCAGCTTTACTTAACACTTTATTTACTTTCCTTGAAGTCAATTAGAGATAGAAGGATGACTTTTGAACCTAAATCCCTACAGGTGCGTCATAATGTGAGTCACACAAACTCATTTATGTATTTCCAAATCACTCCAGAAGATCCTCTAGGGAGCACATGGCTATTTCAGCAAAGCAGGTGTGAAACATAATGGACATATTCATAAATGATATGGGTCCAAGACACTCAGGGCTAGAGGACTTTTAATGCCCCTCTCTGTATCTACTACATGTGTGTTTACATATGATACCAGCACCTGTTATTTGCCAGCTGGCTAGGAACCATGAGACAGAGTTCCCACACTTTTTTGACTGATGGCTTTCTATGACTTTTACAGTCATTTGTGATTATCAGATAAGAATCGTCCAACTTCAGCCAGTCAAATCAAATTACAGCACTAAATAACGCATTTCTATGGACAAAATGCATCTAAAATTAGTGGGGGAAACCGAATGAGCTCCTGCAGGAAAAGTACATGATCCAAGCTGCCCAAAACATGAGAAATCTTTAATTTAAGCTTCACGCTAAAGTTATCCTTATCTCTAAATGTCACAAATTCACAAGCTTTTCCATTTTTGCATAAAGGACACTTGGCAGAATGTGGAATAGAGCGTTTATGTCAATAATTTTTTTATCCAATTAATTGAAAAAATAATCTGCCACCCAATCGATTATCAAAATACTCACATTCAAAAAGAGACAAGAGCCGAGTATGATTAGACTCATTAAAGATTTAAAATACCCATTACTTTTTAAATTTTTTGTAAGTTTTAAAACACAGTTTTAAAATGTCCTGGTTTTCCATGACCGTGGGAAGTCTGTACAGTCGATCCATGGTAAGCTTTCCTAAGGGTAGGAAAAGGAGTGTCTTCTGTCAACAGCACACAACCAACCCACATGACTCAGCTCCATAGAGGAGAAGAGGGCATTAAAACTCCATCACAACACTGATGATGAGGGATTTCTGCCTCTCTATGATCCTAGTTTAAACGGCATGAGTTTTGGAACTTTTACAAATCTGACTAATTGTGCAAATAAAAATGGCACAATGCAACTGTAACAGACTTAAAAAATAGCTGTCAAATGAATGATAGATATATATATATATATTCATAGTATGCACAATCTTCGCCTGACTGGGATTTATAGAGGGATTTTATTTGTGCAGATTCTGGCGTATGCATCGTTTTATAAATCTGAAAATGTTTAAATCTGCACAAAATCTAGCTTTTGTGCCTATGTACACTTTTTAAGGATGAAGTCTACGAAAAGTTTTATAAATGAGACCCCAGAGCTGCTCTGAAAGAAAACTTTCTAAAAAAAAATTCCTAGGTTTATTTGAGAAAAACCATTGTCATATAAACTCTGAAACTCAAAGGTCCGCAACAACCAGTCAAAATATAAGTCTGATTTAACTTTAAATTAATTATAAATATATTAGCACTGCAATGTACTTCAAAGTTATAATACCAACTATAATAATATCCTTTATAATAATGAATTTATATAAACATAGTTTTTTAAGGAATATCATGTTTCGCAGAACTTTGCCCAAAAATAAAAATTGTAAAATTTTCATTTGATAACACTTTATACCATTAATTGAAATGCTAAAGTGTGATATAGATATACAAAAGGTGTATAGCTTTATTTTTTAAATGAAATTAAACTTATGATTATTTTCAGAAGAGACTTTCATTAAAATGGATTCAAGTTTGTTGTAACTCAAACAACTGACTTAACTTCACTCAAATAACTTATTCTTTAAAAGTCAGTGTTACTTATAAGAGTTATTGTGTAATAAATAAATTATCATATTATCAGATCTGAAACCTACAAACCGTTACAAACACATATTAAACAGAAAAACAATATGAAACACCAATATATATGCATTTGTTTGGGCTCTTAGACACCCCAGTGATTTATTAAAATAACTTTATTAATTTTAAAGTTAACTTTTTATTTTATCCTTAAAATTACACAAACATATATTATGTAAACAAAAAATTTTTTTTTTTTTTGGGATGAGATTAACCGCGATTACTCGATGTTTTTACGATAATCGACACCAATTAATTCATTCAAGAGTCGATTCATCTGTCAGATTGAGTCAAGTGCTGGGAAATGAGTCAGACTGAGAGAGAGGTTTATATAAACTATGTGGAAAAAGCACATTATAAACCCACAGCGAGATTCAACATTATAATAAATGTGATGATGCTTCCCACTACAATCCATAAATCCCAGAGATAACCCACGGATTCAGATTTAACTGCCAGAATTCCCACTTCAAGAGAAGATGATCCCTGCAGGACACACCAATAATCCAACGACATATGTCAAAGAGTTTTCACCCTACATTAAGCAGTTGATAAACCACATCCACACACCCAAAACACCACCGGTATCCCACGACAGAGAAGCGAACAAGCCTCGGCATATTCCCGTTCACTCAGGGATCAGAAATCGACAGCGAGACAAACAGCGCCAAACTAATTTTCAAACTCCAACGGAACTCACGCGCCTCTGAAAAAGGATGTGGGAACGATTTAAACACTTCATTAACATCCACCGGCGGCAAAGGAAGATGTAAATGCTACATTACCTGATTTATGTCATGAATTATCCGTCTGGGAAAAGTTTTGAGGACTCCGCTTCTCTCTCTCTGAGTCTCAGAAAGTGACTCCTCCCTCCTCCGCGCGCGTGCACGAGCCATCACGACGTCGTCTGCGCCGAAGTATGTTTACTATCAAGGGGACTTCGTTCAGCTAGTGACGTGTCTAGCACCAGTGTTAGGGAGTAACTTTTTTATTTTTTATTTTTTTGATTAAGGTATCAAATTCAATTACAAACCAAATAGAAAGAAAAAAGATGAGAGAGAGAGAGAGAAAACAACAACAACAAACAAAAATCACACCATAAGATAAAACAAAATAAAACAGGAATAGAAAAAAGAAGGATGAGGGTCTTATTCTAACAACAAAAACAAGTTTGCAAAAATCTTTAGTTCATTCTGCCAGTTGTTAGGGAGTAACAAGTTACATATATTGAAATTGCGAAATTTAATTAATTACAAAATAAATGTAACTGTAATCTGTGACAGTTATGGATTTCTAAAAAAAAGTGTAGCCTAATTCAAATACAGTTACTTATGAAAATGTTAATGATTACAAAAATGGTCACATCTGAATATTATCACACAAACTTAATTGTTTATTTTTCCAAATAGTATTGACTGCTCTAATATGTGAGGAGTTTAAGAGTTTTGGACACAGGACACATGCTTATTCGATCACTTTTATTTCCTATTTGGGTTTATGTAGGCTATATAGGCTACTTTATTTTAATTTTTTTGATGAACTATTTTTTTCCCTAAAGCATTGTTAAAGCATGTGTTTCCTGACATAGCTATCAAAGATCTGATTTAAAAAACAATGTCATAGATATTAAACTACTGTATTTTGTTTTGATTTTAAATTTGTATTTAATCTCAAAGTAAAAAGAGGCGCTAAAGTCTTATTTTGTGGTGGCTGTGCTTTTAAATACAATCTTAATTCAAGTGATGAAGAGTAATACTGTAAGGTTAACCCTGCTTTAAATGTTTAAAAATCATTAACAGTTCAGTAAAGCCAACTTTACTGAATTTATAAGGATATTCAGGGGCAGATTTTACCCTAAAGCACCAAAAGAGGTGGTGCATCACTCATTTTTACACTGGTTATGGTGCAAAGTTGAGAATTTCTTTTCTTTAAAAAAAAAGAACTACATTTATCCTTGTGTTTTGGAAAATGTTTAGTCAGCTTGAAATGAACTCTGGAAGCAGAACCATATAAAAGGCCTAGATTTACCGCAGGAAAGATGCTTCTGTAGAGAATCCTATGGCAAATGTTCTGTTCCTGAGGTTCTGGCGGAGGATGTGATGAAGTCTTTAATGCAGTTTGACCTCTGCTGTTCCAGTGCACAGGGTGAATGCATGCACTTTAGCAGGATCCTGTGGGGATTCACTCATGTGGTGAGTCTAAAATAGAGCCAGATCTCCACAGCAGCTGTCCTGCAGATGTTTGTAATAATGAGAGTTGTAATTACAATTCAAAGTGAACTGGATATGCTCTTAAGCCCGAGTGTGCGTTAAAATGCATGTTTTTTAGGAATTAACTCAATGCTGACACCATCTGGAAGAGAGAGTATTTGCAAACCTATGAATTGTTTACCTGCAAAATGTTTTGATTATTATCAATGTTGAAATATAATGTTTTTTTTTTCAAGAGAACAGGATTCATCTGATATACAATGCATTTGTAACATTATTAAATGTATTTAAGGTCACATCTTTTCATCTACCTCTTGTCAAGCAGATATTTATAAAGTCTGAGTAATTCTAACAACATGTGATAATCATGCTGTAATCTATAACCAACACACACACACACACACACACACACCTGTTGTGGGCGTCCAGTGGCTCTGGTCCAGGTCTGCTGGTCCAGTCTGTGTCTGTGTCTGTGAATGTGAATCAGTTGCTGTGTTGTTCTGCTCAACAGCTGCTGACTGAGATGATTTGTGATGTGGTGGAGTTCCCACATGAAAGCTTCTTCTAACAAACGCTGCATGTGTAATACGTAATGTTAAAGAGGCAAAAATCTAAGAGTTCGGAAAGATGTTAAACACATGGTTAGATCACATTAAAGGGCCCATAAAATCAAAATGAGAATTTGTGGCTTTCAGTCCGTGTCTTTTAGCTTTGAGACTATCATCAGCTAACAGGCAACGTTCTGTCAAAGTTTTGTCAGCATTCTTCCAGTAACAATGTTTGTTCAGAGTTATCTGGTCTCTTATGATGTTAGTATAAACCATTATTTATTCATTGATTATGGCAAGTATTTTTTCTGAAACATTTAGTTGGACATTTGTCTGATGTTTTTTTAAATGTTTCTTGTTTCAGAATGCTCAGGGAACATTCAAATGTAACGCTCCTATAATGATTACAAAATTATGTTCCCTATTTGTTCGCGTAACCAAACATTTTTTAATCATTTAAAAAACTGGACATTTTGAACGTTCAGAGAGCATTTAGAACTGCTGTTTTCATAACTTACTGCAAAATGATTTTTTTTTTTTTTTTTTTACATCTTACTGAATTTTTTCTATGCATGCAGTAAATTAATGCATTTGCCAAATTGTGCATAAAATACTGAATTCCTCAGTGCAATACAATACAACTTGAGTTTCTATTTTAAGTGTGACATGAATTTGTAATACCCAGCAGCGATTTTCGGCATCTCTTTTCTGACTCATTTCGTTAGACTGGCATGTTAAGGCTTAATTCCATTCTGGACATAGACATCAATCGGAAAAGATGAAGATGCTTCATAAGTACACATTTCATGCTGTAGCTGGATTTTTTGAATATTGGAAACTCAGCATAGGGTAACCCAGGTACTTACTTGAATATATATATATATATATATATATATATATATATATATATATATATATATATATATATATATAAAGCTGTAACAAATGCACTTTTGTTAGAAAGCGGTTCAACGGGGACAATGACATTGGAATATGCTTCATAAAAATACATGAATGCAAAACAAGCTGTGATGTGAAATATATGAGCATTAGAATCAGTCTCTGGATTCATTTGTGGGATATTTCTAAGCCTCACACTAGGCATTGCCTTTAATCTCTATGCATGCTGGGATTGTGCCTGTATGTGTCTCTAATTCACATACAGGTAAACGTGGATCATTTGCATTACATCTAAATACCAATATAACCAGCCTGAATACATATTAGATCAAATCAAGAACGGAACAAGGCATACACTCTTAAAAATAAAGCTTCCAAAAACGTGTTTTGTTCAGTGATGCCATAAAAGAATCATTTTTGGTTCTCAAAGAGCATTTCAGCGAACAGTTCCTAAAAGGACCATTTTAAAGATCATTTAAAAAATCTTAAGAACTTTTTTTGTTCAATAGATGTTCAAGGTTCTTCATAGAACCATTGATGCCAATAAAGAACCTTTATTTTTATTTTATTTTAAAAAGTGTAGAGGAATTTATTTTATTTTTTGCAAAGAACAAGAAATAAAGAAAAGTAGAAAATAGACAAATCTAAATCATCTGGATATTTAATTACAAAATCAAAAGAAAATGTAAAATTATTATTATATTTTATGTGTTGCATAAAGAAAACAATGCCTAATTGTGTGTATTAATTTTTTTTTTAAAGTTAAATTAAATTGTTATCTAAAATCAACCTTATTTCAAATCCTAACTCTTAATTGCTTTTTATAGTCTATTTTGTATGACCATATTTAGATTACTTAATGTAATTTCCTTTATTCCCAGCAAGTTCCTATTATAGTACTATACAGCAAGTTTTTACATAAGTATATCCATTTTTGGTTTTAGGTGAAACATGCTTAAGTGTCATGACAATAATTGTGCAATGCATTTCTAGACAACATTTATATTTCTCAACAAACTAACTTTAAGCATCTTACCAGAAACCTTCAGATCAAATGTTTTTTATTATTACGAGCAACAAATTCAGTCAAGCATGTCCAAACTTGAATGAGTAGTGTTTATGATCCTCCCTTCTTGTCTTTATCCTTCCAGTACGTTTGAGACTCTCATTATTGGCATTTGGCCCGTTCACACACTCAATAGGGACTCTTTTGTGCTGTCTCCATTAGACGCCTAAACACACTTCCTCCAGCCCTCATCACACTGACAGCTCAAAGCCACCACACAGAGTTTCTTAACAGAGCGCTTCATGTCACGACCAGAGACTTTGGCCTGCCTTCCCTGAGAAATGTCACATTAGACAAAGCCATGATCTCACGCTTTATGAGAAACATCAATGAAGATTAAAGCACATCAATGGTAAAACTGTCATTACAGTATACTGTAACATTTCCCACCAAATATGTATTAAAGGAATAGTTCAGACAAAACTGAAAATGTGCTGAAAATGTCCTCACTCTCAGATCATCCAAGATGTAGATGGGTTTGTTTCTTCATCAGATTTGCAGAAATGTAGCATTGCATCACTTGCTTATCAATGGATGCTCTGCAGTGAATGGGTGCCGTCAGAATGAGAGTCCAAACATCTGATAAAAACAACACACTAATCCACACCACTCCATCAGTTAACATCTGGAGAAGACAAAAGCTGCGTGTTTGTAAGAAAATTAATCTATCAAGCAGCATTTAAACTTAAAACCACTGCTTACAACCAAAATACATTTCCATGTTTCCTCCAGTGAAACAGTCCATCTCCCATTGTCTCACATCACAATCCACAAACATTTGTTTAGACCGTTTGTAAACTGTGCTTGATTTGTGCAGATTTCTCTCCTGCTTTACTTTTCACTGAAGAAAGCGTTATTATGGACCCTTATTGGATATTTTAGTCAAAAAGAACTGTTTAAAATGTGTTAGATTTCTTACAAACACAGCTTCTGTCTTCTCCAGATGTGAACTGATGGACTGGAGCGGTGTGGATTACTTGTGATGTTTTTATCAGCCGTTTGAACTGACGGCACCCATTCACTGCACTGGTGAGCAAGTGATGCAATGCTACAAAAGCTAACTGATGACTCGAGTGCAAGCATATTTAGATTTTTGGGAAAACTTTTCTTTTAACATCTTTGTGTAAGTTTAATTTCAATGATAGTAGATTCAGTTCTTTAAGAGTATGCATTCTTAAGTGTAAATTCCTGAAAATAAACACCAGACCAGAGCATTTTTCCTTTGGTTAAATCTGATAAATTGCTTTATATAGAACTAACAAATATTGCTACAAGTGTGACTGAATCATATAATTATTAATAATGTTCATCGTCTGGCTGACTACGTCGTATTAATTTTTCTAAAAATCCTGTAAAATGTGCACAAACTGACAGTCACCACTCATAAGCTACTACTAAATATTGTAGAAACAATTTTCTGTAAGGTTGCTTTGTAATGATTTGTATGGTAAAAAGGGCTGTACAAATAAACTTGAATGGAATACACGCATACAGATTTTAAATAGTATCGAAGTTTGAGTTACAGTAGCATTGGTTTTAAATTTGTGTTTGTTAAATTGCCATTTTACTTGTGCACTTATCGTCTAGGAAGGGTTTATAAATACACACTTCACCCAAAAGCAGACCCAAATTTGGGTCTTGGTTCTGCGGAATGGATTCTATGCCACCTAACGGTCATGAAATGAAACTACAATCAACATCTCATTTGCAGGAAAAGTGAATTTTACTGGTATGAAAGCCTTTTGTGAGAAGAAACAACAGTTTGTTTCATTGATTGTCAAAAACGAAGTTCAGAAACCCCATGCATATTTATGCTACAATTAAGTGCCTAGGATATCAACATTTGTTCAGGTCAGTCAGGAGGCAGTCTGAACTTTTCCAACAGCACAGCTTTAATTCACACTGGGTTAAATGAATCTTCCACAACTAGTCATGAAGAAAAACTTTTGAAGCTCTAAAGATACAAACAAGATGATCAGGTCACATTACAGTAACTTTGATACATACATGATTCACCTACAAAAACATCCCGGTTGTCTTTCACATGTCATGTTGTCAGAAGCTCAGCAGTGAAAGCTATTTTGGCTCAAAATTTGCGTGGCTGTTGAATGCAGATGGAGAGGCGCGGGACGTGAGGTTTCTCCACGCTCGGTCGGACTCTGCTGTGGCGCACAGAAACTGGAGTCTCTGGGAAATCATGACTCAGCTGCAAGAGATGAATGCAACACGCAATTAAGATTAATAAAAACACAAATACATTTTTGATGTGTGACTACCAGTAATCAAATGATTCGAATCAATCTCCAAATTAAATATATTCTGTAGCGGTCACTTTTGTAGCACTAGTTGATTGGCGCTGGTTTAGAGTCTGACACTTGCAGGTGAAATCCAGACACTCACAGATCACTGCAGTGGGTTGATGAGCTTTGAAAATAATCCTAGTTGGACTAAACTCAACCGAATTAATGATCCAGGTCCTATTTTCCACTCTCACTCCAATTAAAAATAGCAGAGGAGAGAAGAACTGCAACACAAGCACCGCAGCTGTGAATCAGCTTTAAACTACAGAAGCTGCTGCATTTGTGTCCGGATATTACACCTACTGCCATAAAATCCCTTTACATTAAACACTCCCTGCCTTCTGAAGCAGAATCCAAATGGAAATGCACTAAGGGACTGCATTATTTGAGAAGGAAGATTCATAGAAATTAATTTCTTCTTTTGATGCAACAAACCTTCTCAAGCGGACCAGCCAGCAGCAGACTCAGGTGCTGCATTCTGGAAGGAGTCGGCAGGGACCTGCACAACACAGATAAAAATGAAACCCTGCATGATTCACTGATTTCATGCAAAGTGCTGAAGAACATGTTTCTGCTTTATCACGGTTCAGATACCTGCAGTAAGACTAAACCCACTTTGATAAATGAACAAATGCATCATTTAAATTTTTTTTTTTTTGTGGACTAAAATGCGCTTAAAAAAAAAAAAAAAAAAAAAAAAAAAAAGGCAACTGAATGGTTCATTGATTTCATGGTGGATTTCAAGCTCCAAAGAATGTTCAGCAACACTTCGGTTTCATCACTAGATTTCTGCTGTAACTCGAAAACCACCATGGTTTAAAAAAAATTAAAAAATAAATAAACTTTTCCTTGTAACACTTGATGGTTTGGTGAAATCTAGAATGAAAAGGGATTACACAAACACACACACACACACACACCATTTCCAGTATGTAACCGCATGTTTCACTGAGTTCATTTAAAGCAATGAAGCATTTTTAGCAACACGTTTCTGCATCATCACTTTTTACATATTAATTTAAAAGATATGCAGTAATACTAACATCACTTACAAATTAAATACAAAATTAAACTTTGCACTTTAATCACTTTTGATATTTTGTTGCAGACTAGAACACAATATTTAAAAGAAAAGACCATCACACTCCGTGATCTGAATGTCAGCGTCAGCAGTTTAAGTAAACCACTGCATTCCATCTCAACGCAGCAGACCTTCTATGAAAAATATTATTTCAAGATTGAGCAAGCTGGCAGAGAGCTTGAACGAGAAGGAAAGAGGAATTTAAAAACCATCTGAATTCAATTCAAAGTAACCTGCAGGATATGAAAGACCGAGTTTAGCATCTACACCATGTGTGTCATGTGATGGGTCAGAAGATACTCTACCTGGCTTTATCCACCTTCTTGGTCTCCTTCTCCACATTGGCGTTATCATCAGCACTCTTCTTCACCACTCTCTTCCCTCCAGCTTTCACTAAAGCACAAGTTCACATATTTTCAGTATAAAACCTTTGGAAACGGTTACAGAAATGTGAACGTATTAGAAAAAGTATTCGTATTGGTTCCACTCTTCATAATGCTTAGCAGTTAAACCCTTCATTCTAGCCAGTGTATGCACTTTGTCCTATAACTCTGCACTCATTTTTAACCAGTTCACTCCTATATAGGATATTCTGAGTAGCAAAGGGTCGATTGTTTTTTTTATCTTCACGAGTCCAGTCACACAAACCTAATCCAGTTTGTGAGTGTTTTGACTGGAGCCCTGTAGATGTCCACTATCATCATCTCGGTTCACTGGGCCTGTTGTTCTGAATATTTGGCAGGTCTGTTGAGGCCTGAGGGTGAGGAGCGTGTAAAAGCATGCTCAAAGCGGTCACATCAGTCTGATGAAGGTAATGAAGGCAGTGCAGCAGAATAAGGGGAGTGTTCAGTGTTTGTGCTTGTAAAGATACAAGTAGCCCAGAACATTGTGTGAAACAGTCATGTGACTAAACCGCATCGTTTTTCATAACAGAGGTTGTTTGTGTTGAACATCGAGCACAGGTGTTCACCTTTGACCTTTAAAGATATAACCGTCATACTCAAACATCACTATGTTTATTCTGGCTTTAATGGGGAGTCGGTACAAAAGTCACTGTTTAATTACTCGAGTTGCGTTAAACCTGTATGAGCTTTGTTCGGAACACAAAAGATGCTATTTTGTAGAACAGTTTCTGGTCTCCAATGTCATAAGATATTTTTTCCCATGCCATGGAAGTCTGCCAGCCACTGTTTAGTTAACCACATTGTTAAAAACATCTTTTATGCCCAACAAAATAATTAAGGTGTGGAACAACTCAAGGGTGAGTACATGATTTTTTATCTTTGGGTGAACTATACCTTTAAATTAAACCGTGTTTATGCACAAGATCCACTAAAATATTAACCAAAAAAAAAAAAATTAAAACGCTTTGAACAGTTTTTTTTAATGACTCTAAACAACTGCATTAAGTTTTTAATGAGCAAAAATCCTGATAATTTGAACGCTTTCTAAACAGGCAGCTGACTGACGGAGCTTGAAAGTATTTGTGTGTTGTGATGGGACACTCAGGAAAGTTTGCTGAACGGTAAAGCAAGTTAAACCCCTACAGAAGCAGAAACTGAAAGTGGAGTCTTCTGAACTCACATCCTGTGGCACCTAACTTTAGTAAGAAAACAAGGGCTGATGTTTATTCTCCTCTCACTGCAAAAACACTGGCTGAACTACACATGCACACGCACAGTAACGACGATAGTGAAACGATCAACACTTAATGATCAGTTAATAAAAGAAACTTACATTACGATCAATACAACTGAACCGCTGCAGCAAATAAAAAATAAATTAAATAAATAAATAAAAACAGGCTACCTATTAAACCAGCGCAAACAAGACAAGATTATTAAACGACTTTAACAGTTCCATATGTAACTAAAAGTCCAAACCTGCGGGCGGATGACCAGCTTTGAGCGTGTCTCTCGCTCCAGTTTTAGAAAGTTGCACCATCTTTAACTTGTTTCTCACAAACACTCTGTCATTCAGCCCGCCCACTCCCGCGCTTTTATACGCGCCAACCTCACTGACGTCACTTAGAACGCGATGGCGTGGGAACGGCGCGAGGCAGTCGCTTCGAGAATCTTTCTCATGTCAATAAAGCGCTTCAAATCTGAAAACTGAACACAGTACGGTGTCTGAATCTATCCACATAGCATAAGAATCGACGTGACTTTCTAAAAGTGCCTTGAAACTAGCACAGTGTGTCAACATGCTCACAAGTGGGCGTTTTTCACTCGCTTTTCTAAGATTTGTGTTCAAATGGGCACCACAGTCGTGTAATTAAAAGCTAACGTTACTCTTTAAATAGAAAAACTTTCAGAATACAGGTGCTGGTCTCATATAATTAAAATATTATCAAAAAGTTGATTTATTTTACCAATTCCATTAAAAAAAAAGTAAAACTTGTATATTATATTCATTCATTTCACAAAGACTGATATATTTCAAATGTTTATTTCTTTTAATTTTGATGATTATAACTGACAACTAAGGAAAATCCCTAAGGAAACTAAGGAAAATTTGGCGTATGTAAGTGCTGCTAAAGATGAGGGGTGGAAAAACAGCCTTTAAGATACCGTATGCATTAATTGAAATCTACACCAACAGATGAAGTGCAACACAAATAAACACCTAAATGAGTATTTCTGATATCTTTACACTAGTCTGAAAGAAGACTGGAAGCTAAATATATCTAAACCTCAAAATTGACCAGTGCATGAAAATAATTATTTGTGTTATCAGAGTTGTATCCAACTTTTTTTTTCCCAAACATCAAAGCCAAGCAGTCAGATTTGTATTCAATGTCAGGAATTTTTTAACACATGACACAGCACTTTAAGTCGTCAAACCTGTGCCTATTGAAGAAACTGTAAGGATGGGAAGAAGTGTTATCTCCTGAGGGCAGAGGCAAGTTTGAGCATGAAGTGCTCAGAGATAAACTTCACAAACAAGCACCATCAGCTTTATTATGAGCAGTGTCGCTCAGAGGAGGTGCAGCATATCTTGCTTTATAAAACAGATTTATTTACAACCGTTCATGACGTTTTCAGAGGAACAGCGTGGTAAAATAACTGTACCACACAGCCTCTTGTGGCCTAATAATTCCAATCACTATCTGCTGCTTATGACTTAGATACAATTATAGGGTTGTTTTAATATTTTGAATTCGTTTTTCTTTTGTGTTTGAATTTAGTTGTGCTATTAATTTTGTAATTTTCATTATTGCGTTTTATTAGGCTATTTTACGTTTTGAATTTGAACCTCATCTGTCCATTTGCATTACAGAGCTTTAATATACAAAGTTATACATTGGATGTGATGCATATTTGTCAGTCACACATAAATGAAACAGATCAGATTTCTGTAATAGAACTAATAAACCGATTGTGTTTTAAATATACAATAACCAGATTATATACTTAGTCATATTTTAACCATCTTCATACTTTAGAAGTGAGTATTTGTAGCCTTATTGTTTTCACAATGAACAGAGTTATGCTGATTCTAAGCCATTTGGATAAATGCATTTTGAAAATATGATCAAATTAAATAGATTTAATAATAATTGATAATCATAAACTATGTCAATATTTAAGTATAAGCTCATTTTTGAGTGCAGAAATCTGACCGGTTTCATTACTGACAACTTTATTAGTTTATGTTTAAACTGTGTAATCCAAATGGACGGACACATTATAAGCAATCCAAATACATAATGGCAGAATTTAGACAACAATAGATATAATAAACAATAGAGCCCCAGATACAGATCCCCTGTAAAGACCTTGTCTCAGAGGAGCACCAGGACAAGACCACAGGAAACAGATGATTCTTCTGCACAATCTGACTTTGCTGCAGCCTGGAATTGAACTACTGGTTTCGTCTGGTCAGAGGAGAACTGGCCCCCCAACTGAGCCTGGTTTCTCCCAAGGTTTTTTTCTCCATTCTGTCACCGATGGAGTTTCGGTTCCTTGCCGCTGTCGCCTCTGGCTTGCTTAGTTGGGGTCACTTCATCTACAGCGATATCGTTGACTTGATTGCAAATAAATTCACAGACACTATTTCAACTGAACAGAGATGACATAACTGAATTCAATGATGAACTGCCTTTAACTATCATTTTGCATTATTGACACACTGTTTTCCAAATGAATGTTGTTCAGTTGCTTTGACGCAATGTATTTTGTTTAAAGCACTATATAAATAAAGGTGATTGATTGATTGATTGATATAAAGGGTGAAATTTACTTAAATGACATGAAAATAATGTAGAGGTTCTTAAACATGCTTTAAAATAAACAAATTGCAAATTCATTTTCTTCCTGCAAAATATAGCCTAATGTTTTTATTAGATTTTTGGTTGAAATGTAACCTGATACTGTGTGTAATATGTCTCTTATTTTCTTTATATATTCTAACCAGATGAACTATTTCCTGCCAGATGTGATGGATATGAGACACACATCTTGAATCTGTTGTTTAATATGTCTGGAATCTGCCATGTTTGTTTTTGTTGAAGCTGAATGTGTTCCCTGGAGCAGCTTTATGATGGAGGAATGAATGCAGGAATGCTTCTTCATAACATAACCAGTCCAGCACCACTAACATCACAAACTTTAGCAATATCAGTTTCTACACAACATAACATAGCTAAATAACAAAAAACATTCAGTGCCATGGATTTAGCTTTCAGTATCATCATAGTGCATATTTATAAGTGACACCAACGTGTTTGTTGATGGTATTATTTGACACTGAGAATAATAATACAGCCTGCAATACACGCACCGTCCAGCAGATGGAGGTGAAACGCGGAACAAACGGGTGCTGGAAGTGAAGAGAAAAGATCAGCAAGTTGTTAAAATAGCTTAAAATAGGCAAATAACACACGGGTACATGATGCAAAACCTGTTAAGGAAACAAAGAAAAATTGTATTCCAAAATATGAACAAATGAAGAAAATATATTTTGCACATTAACAAAGATGACTGCATTCGAATTGTTTGCATTATTCAGCATAATACACAATTTTACCTAAATCTCATTACTGTGATGTGATAAAACTGTTAATATATATAACATTTAAATTGTAAAAGATTTATATATCATCGAGGTATCAGTTGCACAGCTATTAATGTATGCCGATATAAATAAAATACTGTTTTTACTGTATTTTAATTTAATGTATTTTAATTCTAATACTGTAAGTAATAGAGTTTAATAATAATTAAAATAATTGTAATTATTTAAAAATAAATGCGATTAAAAAAGTCATCAAGTTTCATTTTTTTATTCCATGGTGAGAAAAAAAAACTGAATTGCAAGATGTGAATTCATAATTTAGAGAAAAAGTTGTGAGATGTTAACTCGTTGCAAGTTATAAAGTTGAAGCAAGATTTAAACAATTGTGAGTTAAGTCAGAATTGTGAGATATAAACTAGCAATTCTGAGAACATATCAGTCTTTTTTCTCTCCTTAGAACTGGACTTTATAACTCGCAGTTTTGACTTTTTCTTCTGGCAATTGAGAGTTTACTTCTCAGAAATGCATCATATAAACTTGCAATTCTGACCTTTTTTGTCAGAATTGTGAGTTATAAAGTCCAGTTTATATTTCAAATCTTTATTTCTATAATAATCAATACAATAATCAAGCCAGATGTGGTGGCACACGGCAAAGCAGATGAGATTATTATGAAGGTAAGAGATCAGTTTAAGGGTTAAATGAACCCCAAAAATTAAAGTTGTTGTCATTATTTCTCACAGTCAGTCATTTGAAACCTTAATGCTGTTAATATTTACACGTTTGGAACAATATGAAAGAAAAAAAAATGATGAAGAACGTACAAAGTTGGTTATATTCATATGATTTTTGCCATATGGATAAACAGCTGAACACTCTTTATTCCTGAATGCATATTTTGTTTCTAGATTCAGGATGCAGGTTTTGTGATTTTGGCACATGAGGAGAGAACGCTGAGTGAAGCAGAAGCTCAAGACTTCTATCAACACAAAGCCGCAGAGGTCAAACGAAGAAAAAGTCTAAAAATACCATGTTTTTGAATGTTTTTGCTGATGGTGTGTAATGTCATGTGAAGTGTGTGTGTGTGTGCTTGTGTGTGTTCTTCAGCCTTACTTTCAGGAGCTCATCCTATGTATATCGAGCGGCCCGTCGCATGTCCTGCTCATTTCTAAGACGGGGGCTGTGAGGACGTCATCCCAGCCTGGCAGGAATTCATCTGTCCACCGGATGTGGAAGAGGACAGGAGGTACACCATTCCCAGGAAAAGAGGTACAGAGACTTCATGTAGGAGAGACACATGAACATAAGCAGTGCCTCTGACATTTGCATTATGGTAATGCAGAGAAAGATCCAAATCTAAAATCAAAATCACATAAAATAAAAACTATCTGAAAATAATTAGAATAAATTTAAGCTAAAGTACTTAAATTACTAAAACCGAGATAAAAATAAAGTTAAATAGAAACATAAAAAACAAATACTAATAGAATTTTTAAAAAGCATGTAACAAAATTGCCAATACTTAAACTAAAATGAAACTATCTATCAAATATAAAAACAAATGCTAATATAAAATAACATATTAATAAATAGTGTATACGTAATAGTATGTTTCATTTTATTAAAAAACTTACACATAGTAGTTAATTTAAAATAATAATAAATAATATATATATATATATATATATATATATATATATATATATATATATATATATATATATATATATATATATATATATACTATAACAGTATAGAATTAATACTAAATAATTAAATTTTTTATAATTATATTTTAGTTTTACACACAAATATATTATAATACATGTAATTTATAAAAAATATAATATAAAAAGACTTGAATGTTTATTACATTTACATTTAATCATTTAGCAGACGCTTTTATCCAAAGTGACTTACAAATGATATTAAATAAGATATTATTATTTAAAAAATATATTCAATTATTATATTATAATAAAACTTCCTATAAAAACTCTCAAAATGTAGTTGTGTCATCATGGCCTCTTTGTGTAGGTCTAACATAGAGTCTCAGTGATTCCCTGAGGTGTGTGTAATGTCATTTTGTAATTAAATATAATCTAAAAGTGTTACGAGGGCGTTGCGTTGTCGTTCCATGTTGCACTCACAGATTTGAGCTGTAACAGTTATAGCACAAACACATCCTGTGTGGACTCCTGCCTCCGACCCAGAACCAGCAGCGAGACCATCTGCTCTTCTCTTTCTCTGCTTCTCCACCCTTCCATCCATCCTTCCTTCCTTCCTTCCTTCCTTCCCTGCTCTCCTCATCGTTCTTCATCTTGTGGGCTCAGTACGGGACAGAGACTCTTCTGAACGCTCCACACGGCAGCAGTGACAGCGAGCAGGTCAGCAGGGAGCTGGCGTTCCTCTTCCCCAGCTTCAGGATGGTGATGGTGGACTCGGGCTCGGAGCGGGACGGGCCGGAACAGGGACATGTGGAGAGGACGCTGGCGCTCATCCGTCCAGACGCTGCCAGGGAAAACAGAGGCATGTGCCAACATTAGGTTTACACACGCAGGCAGATACTCCTGCTTTAAACTAAACTAACTCACAGACTGCCAGGTCAGAGTTTGGATGAACTTGACTCATAAACTATTCATCTAAAGCCACAATGTAACACTTTAAATCAACCCTCATATGACTAACATTTATTGATCACTACATCATTCCCAAACATCCATTTAAGTGTTAATTTTTATTAAATATAATATTTTATATAAATATAATAATTTTATAGTTTTTTTCAGTTTTCACTTGAATTTTTGTTTAGGATTTTTTATTTTATGCTCTTTTTCCATATATTCATATTTAGCTTTATTTATATTTAATTTATTCTAGCATTAGTTATTTTAATTCTTATTAACAAAATGTAATCAAATTTATTCATATTTTAATGATATTTAAAATATTATGTTTTATATAAATATCAATGTTATAAGTTTATTTTAATATATTTTTTGTTTTCAATTTAAGTTTTAGCAATTTTAATTGATTTTGCCATTTTTATTATTATTTTAAATATATATATATATATATATATATATATATATATATATATATATATATATATATATATATATATATATATATATATATATATTTGGCTTTACTTTTTTTTTCAGTGTTATTTTTAATCATTTTTATATATATATATTTCCATTTACATTTATCCTAATTTTTATTTCTGTTTTAGCACTTCAACTTATTTCTTTTTTAGTTAGCTGCCAAGTCATCATTTAGAGTTTTTCATATAATATTTAATTTCAACTTTATGTTTATGTCAGTTAACTGAAACAAGTGTTAGTTTTGGTTAACAATCACAGCACTCCTCCATTTGTGTTATTTAGTCGTTTGATGACTTATATAACTCCACAATGTGTGAACGTGTCATGATAAAGAATGAGTAGATGTGTCCTAACTTTTGTCTGCTAGTGCAGGGTGATTAAGCTGGAGCTCTTCCAGTCAGGGACTAAAGTGAGGATGTGTTTGAAGGAGAGCTCCTGGGCCAGATCCATGAAGCAGGATTCACAGAGAGAGCTCATGCTGTCTGAGGATCAGGTCAGAGATCATCTGGAGAGAAAGACCAGGTGAGCGTCATTCATCACACATCTGATGCTGTGGAAAGCGGTTTATTACTTAAAACAGCAGCAACCGTGATATGATAAAACATGCCAATTCTCAACATATACAGTACAAGCATGCATTATTAATAATCATTTGATTGTAGCTTATGTTATTATATAATAACTCCAGAACCTTTCAGACTCATCCAATCAGAATTCAGAACAAGCCGTTTCAGTTTTCTGTTACTAAACGGATAGTTCACCCAAAAATGAAACTTCTGTCATCATTTACACACTGTTCCGGACCTGTATGAATTTCTTTAGTCTGCTAAATGGCTAGCAGTAACTGTTGCTATCCAAACAGTTGCTGGTACCCATTGACTTCCATTCTATGGGAAAAATACAATGGAGGTCGGTGGCTACCAGCGGCTGCTTGGTTATCAACATTCTTTAAAGTGTCTTCTTTTTTGTTCAACAGAAGAAACTTAGGTTTGTAAAAACTTTTGGGTGAGTATTTGATGACAGAACCACATTTTTGAGCATTTCTCATTTTTTGATGCCAAACAATATTATGGTTACCTAAATTTATTTACTAAAATTTGCAAAAAGAGTATAATTACAGAATCATCCCTTAATTAAATGTCACCTGGAAATATCTATCTATCTATCGATCTATTAAAAAAATATATATATTTTCAAATTAAACTTAATTGTAATCTAGTTAATAATTGTGTCTCATTGTGTTACTGTGTAATATCATTTCATGTTTATTTATAACAGATGTGTTTAAATGGTCAGTGGGCTCTTGATTGTTTCTCTGTATGTGGTTCTGATGTAATCTGCGGGAGCTCCAGCATTAATCAGCTTCACGGCAGAGGAAGCTCAGAGGAGGCGGAGAGGACCACTGGAGGACACGCTCACCGTCATCAAACCAGACACCCAACACAAGCGTATCATATCAGCAGTCACCCGAACACTGGCCATAGAGTGGAGAGAGAGATCATCAGCTCTGTATGCTTCAGACTCATGCTTTAACTAGATCACAGCACTTCTGACACTGAAGACTGAAAGTTTTAGCTTTTGTTTCTGTGTCAGTGAAATAGCGCGTCAACACACTGTGCAGAATAAGGCAGCTATGAGTGCTGAAACAGACAGAAAGACATTACATTTACTTTTAGCAGATGCTTTTATTCATAGCAACTTACAAATGAAGACAATTAAAGTAATCCAAATCAACAAAAGAGCAATTAATATTCTGGTGCTATGGTCTCAGTTAGCCTAACGTAGTACATGTAGTAAGGTTTGTATATGTACATACATACATACATACATATATATATATATATATATATATATATATAAACATATATAAACCTGAATAAAGCCTAAAAATGATTGATGCCATTGTCAGTTTCAAACAAACTGATCAGGCTTTCACTAAATATTAAATAAGTAAAAAACGACAAGAGTGTTTTCAGTCTGGATGAGCACTTTTCACACATTTCTCCAGCAATTACAGTTGTTTAATAACTGTCATTTCACAGCTATTTTGAAATAATAATAATAACTATTTAATATCTATGTAAATATTTACCCACTTTGAGTTTAAATTTATTTTTTAATAATTCTAAAAGCTACATTTGATTAGTTGTTTTTATTCTAAATGCTAAATTGAAGTGTCTATTTTAAGTTAAACAAACAAATAAAGATGCATTGAAGTCCATAAAGTTTCTATCAATGGTTTAATATTATTCATTTTTAAAAACTCAAAAAATACTGATCAAAAATCTAAAGACTGCATACTAACCTTGCTGTGAAAGTTTGATTCGTTTTCTCCTGCACCATAGGCCTGAGAAACACAAGCACACAAAATAAAAACCAAGAAAGGAAATACTGACTGACATAAATCAGCCATGTATATTTTTATTTGTTCATTTACTGATACCGATATTTACTGATATTTCTACCTGTAATTTATTTTTATTATAAGAGACTCGCTCAAGGATGTCATACTGTATGCTAGTAAAGTTTAGGCCTGTATTAAATCAGTTACAGGTGGAAAAATTTGAATATCGGTATCAATAAATAAATAAAAATATACTACATGGCTGATTTATGTCAGTCACCAATTAACTGACTACAATCAAACATGCATTATTAGCATGAAAAATGCATTAAATTGCAATATATCTATGTTCAAATATTACAGTTTTGTAGTTTTAAGTAAATATTTAATTTAAAAAAAGTGTTAATTTAATATTTGTGCACATAATAGCTATTATCAAACTGCATTGTGTTTTGGGGGTTTTAAAACACAAGGACCCAACTATGATGAACGTGGAATAATTTCATGCCACTTTAGCACCTTTATTTCTCTCCTGTTCATATTCTTGTCGCTGCAAATGGTTAAAGTTACACAGTTCTCTCTCTCTCTCTCGCGGGCGCGCGCTTGTGTGACGTCGCTCGTTCGCTGTCCCGGGTATCACGGTGCTGATCCCGTGGCATCAGCCGCTCCGAGCCACCGTCCAGCGGAACCTGAACTCGGATTACATGCGGCGTCCGCGCGGAGAAGAAACGCGGAAGGCATCGCTTTAACCTTAGGGCGCACACACCTGAACGCGGACCTGAATGAATTCACGCCACTGAGGGATGCTTTAACACATGTGGCATGCGACTTACTTCGCAGGAGGACAACTAGATCCCAAACCCAATGGAATTAATCGATCTTATGGCTTCTGACACCTGCTTACTTGCTTACTTTTTTTAAAACTTAATTCTGAATGCAATATACACGTGCACTTAAATATTTCACAAAAGCTTCTTTGTTTCTCCATTTAAATTGCAAAAGATTTTAAGTAACCTTTCTATAGCGCTTTCTATAAAACTGATTGTGTCAAAACAGCTTTATAGTGTGGACAGAAAAATAGTTTGTCAATAATGCAAGAAGAGGACAGCCGTGTTTCCAGATAAAGTCAATTCATTGATGATTTAGTGATGTCACCGTTCAGTTCAGCTCTCTTCCAATAGTGTCTGTGCAAATCAGTCACAGCTAAATTCAAGCTAGATTCCAAAAGTGCAATGAACTTAAAGCAGGTCGCCACTTTAATGCATCACTTAAGTTGCAATTGTAGAGGGTTGCAATGGCTTTCACGCATTCGCTCTTCACAGCCTAAAAACTAGCAGGGAGTCCATCAACGTGCGCTAACTGATCCAGGACAGAGTCGATTCTCCCTGTTCTCGGATGAAGCATGCTGAAGAGCCGCTGTTGCGTTCTCTTCGGTGACCTCAAGGTGTTCCTGCTCGGGCCACAGGCTCCTACAAACCCCATGAGCGGACAAACGGCCAGAATCAGCCCGTTTGCCTCGGATAACAACACCGCGTTACGAGCCCACCGGCTCCGGCACTGGAGTATCCCGTCCACGGAGGACGCCGAGGCGGCTGCGGACGGGTGCGCGTGGACGGGTGCCGCGGCGGAAGAGCTCCCCAAGGATCGCAAGGATGACAGATTCTCCTTCATCAGCTATGCAGAAGGAACCCCGGTGTGCAGGATATGCTTCCAGGGACCGGAACAGGTAGAAACCTACCCTACAGTTCAATAAAGTAAAAAAAATGCAGTCTCTGGGGTATATTTGTAGAAATAGCCAACAATGTATGGGTCAAAATTATAGATTTTTCTTTTATGCCAAAAAATATTATGATTTTAAGTAAAGATCATGTTCCTTTAAGGTATAATATTATAAATGTTTTACTATATATATATATATATATATATATATATATATATATATATATATATATATATATATATTATTTATATATATATATATATATTATTTATATATATATAAACTACATTTTTGATTTCTAATGTGCATCGCTAAGAACTTCATTTGAACAGCTTTAAAGGTGATTTATTTTTTGCACCCTCGGATTCTTGATTTTAATATAGTTGTCAATGGAAAGCTTATTTATTCAACTTTCAGATTATGCATAAATCTCAATAAAAAAAAAACTAACAAAAAAAAAACAGACCCTTATGACTGGTTTTGTGGTGCAGAGTCACAAATGATGTCATAAATCATATTATGTATGAAATATACTGTATGTTAACGTTCACCTTGGAGATTGAAAATGTTTCTTTTTTGAGACCCCAGGAGCCCAAATTCAGACCCAGAACAATAAAACCCACAGAAGAGGTGGGAGTTCAAAGGAGGACTCTTTATATTACCAAACTGCAGGGAGAGGAAGAGTAGATATAAGTCATGATCTGCAAGATTAACCACAATCTGATGTGATCAGACCACCTCAGAGAAAACCAGTGTTGAGCTGCTGCAAGAGCTTTTGAAGCACAGCAGCTGTGGTCAAAGAGTTCTCGTGTGTTCTGATTGGTAGATGATGATGATGAGTGGATAAAGACTAGAGCAATCAAAAAGTGAGAGAGTGATCTGCTCACTTGGTTATGTCCATGGATGTTTCGAAGTGGAAAGCAGTTCTGAATGGAAATATTGATATTTTATTTGTTAACAACATACTTTTCGTACCTTAATTTCAGTAAATGTTATGAAATTACAGAACTAAGCCAATAGTAGCGCTAGCGGTGTCATTTGATTTGGATGGGAACTTCAGATTATGAACCATTTGAATCAGTTTGAGAGTTCGGAGCGGGTTCGCGAATCATTTGAGTCAGTTCGGGAGTTCAAAGCGGGTTCGCGAATCATTTGAATCAATTCGGGAGTTCGTAGCAGAATCGCGAATCATTTGAGTCAGTTCGGGAGTTCAAAGCGGGTTCGCGAATCATTTGAATCAGTTCGGGAGTTCAAAGCGGGTTCGCGAATCATTTGAATCAATTTGGGAGTTCGTAGCAGAATCGCGAATCATTTGAGTCAGTTCGGGAGTTCGTAGCGGGATCGCGAATCATTTGAGTCAGTTGGAGGATCGCGAATCATTTGAGTCAGTTCGAGAGTTCGTAGCGGGTTCGCGAATCATTTGAGTCAGTTGGAGGATCGCGAATCATTTGAGTCAGTTCGGGAGTTCGTAGCGGGATCGCGAATCATTTGAGTCAGTTGGAGGATCGCGAATCATTTGAGTCAGTTCGGGAGTTCGTAGCGGGTTCGCGAATCATTTGAGTCAGTTGGAGGATCGCGAATCATTTGAGTCAGTTCGGGAGTTCGTAGCGGGATCGCGAATCATTTGAGTCAGTTGGAGGATCGCGAATCATTTGAGTCAGTTCGGGAGTTCGTAGCGGGTTCGCGAATCATTTGAGTCAGTTGGGGGATCGCGAATCATTTGAGTAGGTTGGGGGATCGCAAATTTGTATAGCGCTTTTTACAATACAAATCGTTACAAAGCAACTTTACAGAAAATTATGTTTCTACAATATTTAGTAGTAGCTTATGGTGGTGACTGTCAGTTTGTGCGCGTTTGACAGGATTTTTAGAAAACATTAATACAAGACGTAGTCAGCTAGACGATGAACATTATTAATATTATTAATTAATAATTATTATATGATGCAGTCACACATGTAGCAATAATTATTAGTTCTGATTGTTGATTCAGGGTTAGCATCATCTGAGGTCCTCTGAGGGTCAGCATCATCTCTTCTCAGGTGTTGTGGATCCAGTTAAATATGTTAAATAAAAATGCACAGTTAAATAAAAATGTACATTTGATCAGATGCAACTACACTCACAATTTAAGAGATACATTATTCGAATGCATGGCGAAAGAGATTAGTTTTTAATCTAGATTTAAACAGAGAGAGTGTGTCTGAACCCCGAACATTATCAGGAAGACTATTCCAGAGTTTGGGAGCCAAATGTGAGAAAGCTCTGCCTCCTTTAGTGGACTTTGCTATCCTAGGAACTACTAAAAGTCCAGCGTTTTGTGACCTTAGGGAGTGTGAAGGATGGTAGAAGGCTAGTAAGGTACGCAGGAGCTAAACCATTTAGGGCCTTATAGGTAAGTAATGATAATTTGTAACTGATACGGAACTTAATAGGTAGCCAGTGCAGAGACTGTAAAATTGGGGTGATATGATCAGATTTTCTTGACCTCGTAAGGACTCTAGCTGCTGCATTTTGGACTACCTGTAGCTTGTTTATTGAAGAAGCAGGACAACCATCTAGAAGTGCATTACAATAGTCCAGTCTAGAGGTCATGAATGCATGAACTAGCTTTTCTGCATCAGAAACAGAGATAACATGTTTCGTAGCTTGGCGATGTTTCTAAGATGGAAGAATGCAGGAATATTGGAAATATGATTTTCAAAAGACAAATTGCTGTCTAATATAACACCCAGATTTCTGACTGTAGAGGACTGTAGAGTAGCAATACATCCGTCTAGTTGTTAATCTACAAGATTCTGTGTAGTGTTTTTTGATCCAATAATTAATATATCTCTGTCTTATCCGAATTTAATCGGAGAAAATTATTTGTTTTTACTTTTACATTTTTAACACACTCTGTTAGCTTAGATAATTGAGAGGTTTCATCTGGTCTCGTTGAGTATCATCAGCATAACAGTGGAAGCTAATTTCGTATTTTCTAATAATATTACCAAGGGGCAACATGTATATTGAAAATAGAAGGGGACCTGGGACGGATCCTTGTGGCACTCCATATTTTACTGATGATGAATGAGATGACTCCCAATTTAAGTAAACAAAATGGACAGGTAGGATCTAAACCATTTTAGAGCCTGCCCTTGAATACCTGTATAGTTTTGTAATCGATCTATGAGTATGTCATGATCTATGGTGTCGAACGCAACACTAAGATCAAGTAAGACTGAGAAATGAGATGCAGCCTTTATCTGACGCAAGGAGCAGGTCATTTGTAATTTTAACAAGTGCAGTTTCTGTGCTATGGTGGGGCCTTAAATTCTTCATACAGATCATTTTTATGCAGGAAGGTGCTCAATTGAGCAGACACAACATTTTCTAAAATTTTAGACATAAATGGAAGATTTGAAATAGGCCTATAATTTGCCAGTACACTAGGATCTAGTTTTGGTTTCTTAATAAGAGGCTTGATAACCGCCAGCTTGAATGGTTTTGGGACGTGAACTAAAGATAACGACGAGTTAATGATATTGAGAAGCGGTTCTTCAGCTACAGGTAACAGCTCTTTCAGTAATTTAGCGGGTACATGATCTAATAAAGATGTTGTTGGTTAAGATACAGTGATAAGTTTATTTGGCTCTTCCTTCGGATGAGACGTTAAACTGAGGTCCTGACTCTCTGTGGTCATTAAAAATCCCAGGATGTCTTTCGAAAAGAGTAGAGGTGTGACCTCGGCATCCTGGCTAAATTCGCCCATTGGCCTCTGACCACCATGGCCTCCTAACAATCCCCATATCTGCTGATTGGCTTCATCACTCCGTCTCCTCTCCACCAGTAAGCCGGTGTGTGGTGGGCGTTCTAGTGCACTATGGCTGCCGTCGCATCATCCAGGTGGATGCTGCACACTGGTGGTGGAGGAGGAGATACCCCCTGACTATTTATACATATATATATATATATATATATATATATATATATATATATATATATATATATAAATATATATATATATATATATGTAAGGAATTATTGTAAAGCACTGCAGTTTATCTTTGGGAATGTAGAATCTACATTCGCTATTGTATTTCTAATGTTATCTATTTTATCAGTGAAGAAATTCATAAAATCATCACTATTTAATGTTGGTGCAATATTTGAATCAGGTGGCATCTGGTAATTTGTTAAGTTAGCCACTGTGCTAAATAAAAACCTCGGATTGTTTTGGTTATTTTCAATGAGTTTGTGTATATGCTCTGCCCTAGCAGTTTTTAGAGCCAGTCTATAGCTGGACATACTGTTTTTCCATGCAATTCTAAAAACTTCCAAGTTAGTTTTTCTCCATTTGCGTTTAAGACTATGAATTTCTTTCTTGAGAGAGTGAGTATTACTGTTATACCATGGCACAGTACGTTTTTCTCTAACCTTTTTCAATTTGATGGGGGCAACTGTTTATAATTTATTAGAGAAAATAGTGCCTATGTTGTCAGTCATTTCGTCTGATTCATGCGTATTTTTGGGTAAAAATAGAGATAGATCGTAGCGGGTCGTTTCGTAGCAGGTTCGCGAATCATTTGTGTCAGTTGGGGGATCGCGAATCATTTGAGTCAATTCGGGAGTTCGTAGCGGGATCGCAAATCATTTGTGTCAGTTGGGGATCGCGAATCATTTGAGTCAGTTGGGGGATCGCGAATCATTTGAGTCAGTTCGGGAGTTCGTAGCGGGATCGCGAATCATTTGAGTCTGTTAGGGAGTACGTAGCAGGATCGCGAATCATTTGTGTCAGTTGGGGGATCGCGAATCATTTGAGTCAGTTCGGGAGTTCGTAGCGGGATCGCGAATCATTTGAGTCTGTTAGGGAGTTCGTAGCAGGATCGCGAATCATTTGTGTCAGTTGGGGGATCGCGAATCATTTGAGTCAGTTCGGGAGTTCGTAGCGGGATCGCGAATCACTTGAGTCAGTTCGGGAGTTCGTAGCGGGATCGCGAATCATTTGAGTCAGTTAGGGAGTTCGTAGCAGGATCGCGAATCATTTGTGTCAGTTGGGGGATCGCGAATCATTTGAGTCAGTTCGGGAGTTCGTAGCGGGATCTCGAATCATTTGTGTCAGTTGTGGGATCGCGAATCATTTGAGTCAGTTCGGGAGTTCAAAGCGGGTTCACGAATCATTTGAATCAGTTCGGGAGTTCGTAGCGTGTTCGTTAATCATTTGGGTCAGTTCAGGAGTTCAGAGCAGGTTCACGAATAATTTGAGTCAGTTCGGGAGTTCGTAGCGGGATTGTAAAGTTACATGATTAAGTCATACACGTGTTTTCATTTTGAGTGTGTTCTTTCACTGCATTATTTATGAATGCATGTAAATGATCACAAAATTCAAGATATGGGGGTTAAAAAAAAAAAAAAAAAAAAAAAAAAAAAAAGATATATATATATATATATATATATATATATGTATATATATATATATATATATATATATATATATATATATATATATATATATACATACCATTTTATATAATTTTATTTAGTTAATTCATATCACACGAAGAGTGCCGTTTCAGTTTTTCTCCAAAAATCAGCATGATTACAATGTGATATTAAGTTACTACAAACAATAATTTAATTACAAATACAAAATGTTGCAGAACAATATAATATATGAATGAATGATAGCCCAAAGAACCTTTGTGCCAAAAGGGTTATTTCTTGTCATTAAAGAACCTTTTTAGCATAAAAGGTTCTTTGGAGTTGAGTAAAGAACCCTATGGTTCTATATAGAACCCCAATGAACCCTTTTTTCTAAGAGTGTAAAGTTTATGTAAAAATTTTGATTGAGTTCCAATACAATTAGTCCTATATTGAGTAATTGCGCTACTAATTACAATTTTAAATTAAGACTCGTGAATTTGTAATTAATGTAACAGCAGGTGCGCTGTTTGTAATTTATGTGCAAGACTTCCAGTGTCATTTTAATCATATTTTCATTTATAACCCTGTCTATGAACACACCAGATTGTAGGCCTAGCTTTACCGTTTTCAACTCTTTGGTATTCTTTAAGGGACTAATGAACCGGAAGTCTCGCACATTCACAGAGAAATAGTTCACTTCTGTGTTGCAAAATTAAATGGATATAATATAAAATAAATAAGCAACACTTTTGGGTTTTTGTTACAAGTTTCCATTTTTACAAAAAATTTGAACTTCGAAAAAACATGTTTTCTTTTTATAAGGTTTGTGTTGCTTTTCTCCTATTAAAGTTTTTCTACATCAATTTATTTATGATTTTTTTTCTTGTTCAGTTTAATATGATACTTTCTTTGTATTTGACAAATGTACTAACAATTTCAGAGTGAACATTTTTAAATGAATCCTAAAGTAAATCCTATGCCAGTTTTTTTTTACTTCTCAGTATGTAGTGTGTGTGTGGTCAGCATAACCTAAAGACACTTTAATGTTTTTATTTAAGTACAACTTAAATTACAGACAAACAAA
Source organism: Carassius auratus (assembly GCF_003368295.1). NCBI lineage: Eukaryota > Metazoa > Chordata > Actinopteri > Cypriniformes > Cyprinidae > Carassius > Carassius auratus. Next base: position 6,256,549 of record NC_039251.1, on the reverse strand, counting down.
AAGAAAAGAAAAGAAAGGCCTTACTGTCTTTAATTTATAACAGACCAAAACATGTACTTGAAAAAAAAGTGTCAGCTCAGTTACAGCAGGCACTAGAAAACAATACAAAACACCCCAGTTATTAGAACTGTAAACACACACACACACACACACACACACACACACAAACACGTCTATATTAATTACAAACAACTACTGATTAAAGTCCATTTACACCTGCATTCTTTGCCTGGGCCCAGTTAATTAAATATTCATGAGATAGAGCCATTGGCCACTCCCACAAGCACAATGCACCGATGTGCAGACAGCGCTTCAAATGAAACTTGTCAGTTTTTATGGTGTAGTCTAGTTGTAACACATAAGGTAGAAAAAAAGGCAAGAGTGCAATTTACATAAATATATTTTTCAAGATTTAAAACGTTCAAGACAAGGATGCTCTCAGTAAGTAAAATGATCAAACTTTAACGCCAGCGAAAGGATTCTCATACTTTTGACCAATGAATTTCAATAGCATGTCTTAATGATTTATTATATGTTATAAAATGATAACATTATTATGTTAATTTTGCATAAAATAATTTTTTTTTTCCAGTTTAATTGCTATGACTTGCCCGAGACTGCACCTCCAAGGAAAACTTTTTATCCATGCATAACTAGATGATTTAGATTTCTCCAGAAATGTTTATGACTTTTAAAGATTTTATTCATTTCCATGAGTCCTGTTTGAATTAACCTTATGATTTTAAGGTCACGGCCCTGCAAATGGCAGTGGAGTATTTACTTTTCTTAATGCGCCTTGTTTTAGTAGGAAAACTGTAGCTCAGAGCAGGCCTCATAAATAATTCATGACGATATGCAAATTGCTTCCACTTCAAAGACCTCTGCACCGTCTTCACCCAAAGGGAAGGTGATTCACCAGAACTTACAACAGAACGACATTTAATTCACTGATACATCTGAGCTCGTGCCAAGTCAGGGTAAATGAAATACCGGCGTGTGTTGAGTGTTATAGCATACAAACCGTGCTAAATAACTCCCATGTTACCTGAGATGATCCTCACCTGCACTGAAAGAAGGAAACCTGAGGCGAGTCGACAGAGAGGGATCCACTTTCCTCCTCAGAGGGTAAAGAGCAAACACCTTTAAACACTAGTTACAGAGGACACCGCTGATATTTGTCATGCTACTATAAGGTACACTGTGAAAAAAAATATATATATGTTTTACTTGGTATTTATTTGTGCTTAATTGTGAAATGTACTAGCAATTTGAGTGTAGAGTTTCAAAGTAAATGCACCACTTTTATTAATGGAGAGGATAGCTTTTATATCTCATAATTCGTTTGACATAAAACAATTTTCACTCACACATTGCTTTTAAATGTAAAAAAGAATTAAATAAAAAAAAGATTTTAAGAAATAGTACTTTCTTGGTAAACAAACTCCAATAATTTCTTTTATTTACAACTTTGAAAAATAATTTCATAATGACACTGAATAAAATATTTAATGCAGAAAGTTTTCACTCAGAAATTGCTAATAATTGTCACAAATATTGACAAAGAAATACAAGTAACATTAAATACATTTTAAAGAATTGTATTTTCTTGCAAAACGTACTCCAGTAAATTTTATTTACAACTTCAAAAAATCATTTTTTAAAGTGTACCTCTTATATTTTTTGCGTTGTGTTTTGTAATTGCTTAAAATTAATTAATTTTGTTGCTTTAAAAAGCAATTAAATAACTGAATTGCTTAAAGCTAAAAAAATAAGCTTTCTAATGTCTTATCTCCACTGTAATGGGGCACGTTGTCACAGATGGAAAGTTTATTTTAAGTATTTCACAAAAGGTTAAAGCGTGTTAAATGAACTGCATCTCTTCTTCCTTGACAATAACAGCAGAAATGCTCAGCATATGTGTTTATTGCATTTATGAATCAGAGAAAGCTCCTCCGAGGTGCTTAGTGTTTTTATTAACCGCTCCATAATGACACAATTTTTAATTCAGATTTAAACAAACCCATTGTGCTCACGCAATTATAAGATTGCTGCCCCAAAGCGAGCAGCGTGATGTCTTTGAGAAGCTCTGCTGTACGTGTAAAGAGAGCAGACGAACCCGAGGGAATGATTTCAGACGATTGTTTCAGTTAGACAGTGATCAAATCTTCTCTCTTGTGCTTTCTGTGCGCAGAGACAAGCAGAACTGATGTCTTACAGATACTACATGATGGAAAGACATGTCTAGATGAAGGGCAGAGCTTTGATTTTCTGTCTTTTGTTGCTGTCTGACTGATTAATGCCTGTTTTCTGCTGATTCAGCAGGCTGTAGTTCAATGGCGCTATAAAAACATCCCGTTTAAATGTGTAAGACTAGCACTCTGTTATGATCTTTTACTGGTGTTTTGTTTTAAATGTAATGATTGTTCTTGAAGTATCAGGTCATATTGCATTAACCAGACAATCTTTGTCTTCGCAAATGCATCTCGACTAGATCTGGAAAGCACAAGAGATGACTTTGGGTTCAATGCAAGTTCAGCTCTAAAGCATTTACAGTTTGCTTCAAAAGATTTAAACATCATACTGTGGTGTTCAATTTGAAGGAGTGTAGAATTAGTACCTTGTCTGTGTAAACCTTTACCTTAAACCTCTATGTCACGATCACAATGTGAATGAGTTTGTTTCTTCATCAGATTTGGAGAAATGTAGCATTGCATCAGTGTCTCACCAATGGATGCTCTGCAGTGAATGGGTGCCGTCAGAATGAGAGTCCAAACAGCTGATAAAAACATCATAATAACACACACCGCTCCAGTCCATCAGTTAATCTCTTGTGAAGCCAAAAGCCAAGAAGCAAATCAACGTATTAATCAATTAATACGTTTTTAACTTTTGAATCAGGAGAGAAATCTGCACAGATGTGGATGGATTTTGATGTGAGAGCCAACAGTTGACGACTTTTTCACTGGAGGATGCGTTATTACAGATTATGGACTCTTATTGTAGCTAAAAGCAATGATTTACATTTAAATTGTCTTAGTGATGGATTTGTTTCTTACAGATACACAGGTTTTCACTTCTCCAGATGTTAACTGATGGACTGGAGTGCTGTGGATTAAGTGTGAATTATTGTGATGTTTTTATAAACTGTTTAGACTCTTTAAATACTTTTTATTCAGAAAACAATATGTAATATCCTAAGCCATTTTGTTTTTAAGTAAAAGAATCTTGATTTAAGAATGTGCAGATATTTGTACTTGAAAACAAGACAAAAACAATGAAGAAAAAGTACTGTGGACACTATGCATGAGGATAGAGACAGTTTACATTCAGTGAAGTCTATATTACCTGTGGAGAGCGATTCCCTTGCAGTCTTATTTTGTAGTTTTTTTTGGCTGGCATATGATCCCTCAGAAGTGTGCAACCTGCCGATGCCTTTTTTAATGTAGTTTCATCATCATCTTCCAGCACCTCACCAGAAGTTCATGCATTTATAAAGTAACCTCACTTTAGTTTGGAAAGAACAATGCAGACACGGTATGTCAAAATAAATACAGGTTTTCACTAAATAATTAATGTACAAAATTATAAATCACAAGCTTTACATTTCTGCTCTTTTAAACCCTCTGGAAAACTGTCTTTGTGCATTACTGTAACGGTGAGTTTTTTTAATTTTTTTATATGAGAACTTGTGTTGAACCCAGAAAATAACTTTCATCTAGTGAAGTGATCAAGTAGTGAAGCTTCTCACAGATTCAGACGAGAGAGAATCCATCTGCTGTTGAGATCCCTGTAGTATTATGTGCCTCTCACAAACACTTTTACCCCAGAGAACTTCAGCTTGAGCAGCTGTACTGCCATCTTATCAGACGAAGAGATTTATGAGGAAGCCAGGGAAGAGTTTAGCTGTGTTTGAGAAGCAGAGAAACGTGTTAGAGTGTTCTTCTGTCATTTACAACAACAAACAAGTGTTATGGTACATGTCAAATTGTAGAAACAGTTAGATACAGTCACAGTCCACAATTAAAGGAAAAGTAAGTGTGGTATACTAACCCCTGGTCATTTAAGATTAAGATGAGTTTGTTTCTTCATCAGGTTTGGAGAAATGTAGCATTGCATCAGTGTCTCATCAATGGATGCTCTGCAGTGAATGGGTGCCGTCAGAATGAGAGTCTGATAAAAACATCACAATAATTCACACCACTCCAGTCCATCAGTTAACATCTGGAGAATTGTACAACATATGCAATGAAAAACTGTCTAGAACATCTTTAACCTGATACAAGACCCCAATACTTTTACAAACTTTACTCTTAATATAAACTGTGTGATCTTTCCAATTCAATTTATCATTCAAAATAACACCTAAGAATTTTATCTCATTAACTCTTTCTATTTCATTTCCTTCAATTGCTATTCTTACATTTTCATTCTTTTTACAATTACCAAAAATCATGTATTTAGTTTTCTCCCAATTTAAACATAATTTATTTTTGTCAAACCACTTCTTAACTTTTCCCATTTCTGAAATTTATATTTTCTGTAATTTCTGACAAATTATTTCCAGAATAAAAAAAGTTGGTATCATCGGCAAACATCAAAAAATGTAACACTTTAGAAACTTCGCAGAGGTCATTAATGAACAAAAGAAATAGTAATGGGCCTAAAACGGATCCTTGAATGAGGGTCTGATAAAAACATCACAATAATCCACACCACTCCAATTAATTAGTTAACATCTGGAGAAGACAAAAGAAACAAATCCATCATTAAAAAACCAGTGTTTCCGTCTAAATCTTAAGTCCATTATCCATAACGCTTCCTCCAGTGAAGAGGTCGTCTGGTTTGAATCAGGAGAGAAATCTGCACAAGTAAAGCACCATTTACAAGCTGTTTACAGTCCAAAACAGCTCTTAACAAATATGTGGGTGGATTTTGATGTGAGAGACAACAAAGGAAAAAGGAAGCGTTATTATGGATTATGGACTCTTAGCTATGCTGGAAGCAATGGTTTAAAGTTAAAATGCCTTAATAATGGATTTGTTTCTTAAAGACAAACATGCATCTTTTGTCTTCTCCAGATGATAACTGATGGACTGGAGTGCTGTGGATTATTGTTATGTTTTTTATCACTCTCATTCTGACGGCACCCATTCACTGCAGAGCATCCATTGATGCAATGCTACATTTCTCCAAATCTGATAATAAAATAAATATTTTATTTTAGTCCACTGTTCAGTCGGTTGATGTAATAGAGAGCTTCAGAAGCGACATGAAGACAAACGGCCAGCACCGCTCTTCTCGATGCCTTTATGGCTGCACCAGATAAGGATGCATTATTTTGCATGCTGTAATCCTGTGGAGGCCCAGCTCTGTGCGTTCACAATAACACAGGTCTACACTCCACTTCTCTGCCACATTACATTCACATCACACTGAATGGAGGCCCAAATACTCAATGTCCCTCCAGCGAGCCAATGATGGAAAATGCTATTTCAGAACGGCTTAAGGCTGCGCTTATGTGCCGCCTTTTGTTGTTCGGTACATTCGTGCATCATTAAGAGTCAAAGGCAGCCCTTTCCCTGGCATATATTTTGTTATTTACGACAGATTCAATTCATTTTGCCTCTTTAGAGCAGCGGGAATGTTGCTGAAAAGTGGAAGTGGTTTGTAAACCAGAAAGCAGGGCTTAGATGGCACGTAATAAGTATAAATGTGTAGGACGCACACATATTTAAACACAATATTATTAGTTCAGGTTCCTTTGTTGTTGTTACTTAGAGTTTTCTTATTATTTTTTGAAAATCAGGATTGAATCTAGACGGTATGGCAACTAGATTTTTACAGTTTTGTTTTTGCATGTGGAAAATTAGTTGTTTATCAGTTTGTTTAGCTAGCAACATCAACGCAGGACATGAAATCTCGTCTAATCCTGATGTTTTAATTCACATGAACCAAATAAGGAATCAGTCTGACACATTTAGTAAAATGACCTACTTGCCATTAATCTGGAAAGTAGGTCTGATATGGATATCTCCGTATGGATTACTGCACTCGGCACTTTCTGTGAACAGAGTACTAATGATCAGTGCAAGAAAACAAAAAAACTAAAACTAAATTCAACATTTTACAAGAAAATACTAAAGTTACTAAGTTAAGTTTACTAATTTTTGCCTTTCTGTTTCATAAAACATAATAGGAAACCAGACTGTGGAAAATCTAGAGCAGTTCAAATGCAACTTTCCTGCATACATTAAATGTTTTTTGTTGATTAAACAGTTGTTTTAATGATAATTCTTAACTTGCCTTTAAATAGACATAGAAATGCAGTTGTCAAACAGGCTAAAGCGTGTCATAGCTCTGACAGGAGCGCTGTTTTTAATCACACCAGCTATTTCATTTAAAGGGTGTCAATCAGTGACTCGTTTCTCTCTTTCCTTGAAGTGTAGCTGAGAGTCCGCCTCGAGTCTCCCTCCACCCGACACCGTCTCAGATGTTTATTTATTTCTGAGTCATACTTATTCATAATTCAGAGTGGCACATGACTGACACAGATTTACGGGGGAGTTACAATCTGACTAAGGTACTTTGGGTTTTGCAGACCCGCGCCGCACATTAACCGTGACACGCTTCAAGCTTAATGGCTGTTTCTCACAGGAATGCATTGGAGCCGCCAACCGTTCTGACATGACGTGCCATTTTTATTCTTATTTGATCAAGCTTTCAACTGCTCCCGGATCTGTTTAACACATCTGACTGTGTTTAAATACATTTTGTAGATTTATATAAAGTCAAAAGCTGCATAACTCAAATGAAACATAAAAAATGGCCATTTTAATGCTCCTTTGCAGCTCTCTAGTAAGTACAAACCTTCTTTAATAAAATAAATATTACTAATCTAAGTTGGATTGTATGTATGTATGTATATACACACACACACACACACACACACACACATTAAGTACTCGCATACATTACACTCATGGAAAGCAATCTAGTATACTGTACAATATATACAATTGCATACATGAGTACTATATGAATGTAATATATAACCAACTTTAGTTATATTTCTTTAACTTAAGTTGAGTTGACTATACATCATAAGGGGCAATTTTTGAATGCTCTGCGACAACTTTATGTTCAACCATTCTTTAATGAAATGAATATTACCAATTAAACTAATGATTATATTACTAATCATACACAAACCCACACACACATACATACATATACATATACATATACATAAATGTTGGCTGCGTGATTGCTTATATTCTGACAAAATGTAAACTATTGAATTGCATAGCTCTATAAAGTTGGATATACATCACATTTTCTCTCATTATGCTGTTATCACCAAATCTTGGATTCAATCTTTTTGTCAACTTGTGTTCTTTCAGTTTGTAACTGATAGGCCAAGTTGTTAAAAGTTGGATCATTTTGGCCCTTTTCACTCTGAAACTGAGCTGAATTCATTTGATATATCATTATTAGAAATGTATAAGCAATTTGTAGTTGGCTTGAGATAGTCTTAGTTCAATGTGATAAGAATAACTAGAATTTTCTGAAAAAAGGAAATGTCTGGAGTACAACACGAGGAACAGAATAGCCATCACTGTCCAAAAGAGAGTGACGCCACTTCATTAACAACTTCTGTTCACATTACATGCATTTACTGAACGTTTTCTTATCACTACCGTGAACAGGAGTGAAATGAACGGCATTGAACTCTTTATCCGCGGCGTGGCTCTCGGTGGAGTAAGGGAAACAGATTGTCACAGTTGTAATGGCCGTCTGGTTCGTGGCCTGAGAACACGGAGGTGGATTAGGCTGCAGGTTTGGACGTGCTCCCCGTCTCCTCCTGTGCCGCTCTCCTCCCATTGGCTGTTCCTGCTCTCCTCATACTGTCCGGCCAACTCGCTCCCACTAAGTCCATCTGCAGACAGGCCTGTGTCTGTCCCAACACTCCCGCTCTATTTCCTCTCGACGCTGTGACGGAGGTAGCGCTCCTCTTGGCTGAAGGTGCTTATGTAATACTCACGTTAAGTTGAGCTCGAGGCGGCTTTTACTGAGAGCTCCACTCAAGAAGCACGAATGAGATTTCTTGACTCTTTTGATTGTTTGTCCCAGACATTGATGGAGAATCTCAGGTCTTCTCAGGTGTTTCTCCTCGTCATTGCTCAAGAGATCTTGACAATGTCTCAAACTGTGTTCAGATTTGGCAAGACACCAAAGTCTGCCATCAAAAGTCAGCGATCGCAAATATTTCTCATACTGTTAAGATCAAATAGTCTGAGCTGCTATCCATTACATGCTATTTTTCCCAACTTTATGAGTAATGATGTTAATGAAACAGAAGTCAGGCCTGTTGAAAATCCAGCTACTTGCTCATTTGTCTATTCATATTTTTACTCATTTTATGAGAAGTTTCTGAGATAAAGTTAATACTTTTTTTTTTTTTTTAACTGAGTCTGAGAACCCCATTAAGTCTCTAAAAGAGCAACCAATGAGCAATAAAAATGTTCCTCTAGGAGACACAGAGGAAAGAATAATCACAAATGAGATTTTCATTAGATTTAAAGCTGTGCTGTGTGTTAAAAAGTTGCTCTTTTACAGCTCAGGAGACACAATGGAGTCCTCAGACATGTTTTATTCAGGTAGCAACTTTGTTTCAGATGTTTCTCTGAAAATTCCGTGAAATACAAATATTTGTCAGCTTGTGTCGATTTGCGTGTCTCCTTATTGATAAAGTCGAGCACTCCATTATGTCTCCTGAGCTTTAACACCCAGAGCATTAATGCATCAGTTTAACCTCAGCTGACCTGATCTGTGTGTTCGGGTTTTGACACCAGAAACAGTTTTGAAACGTTTAACTCGCACTCGGTTTATACACTGGAGAGATATTAGAGGGCACGTTGTGTGTGTGAGTGTGGATGTCTCTCAGCGTGACGCTAGCGTTAGTGCTCGAGTGTTTGCTCGAAGGTGAGCGCTCACACTGCGCTGCACCTGGTCCTGTGTCTGCTCCTCCTCAGCTACGCCTCACAGACACGTCTACATCCGTCCGCATTACAGTTACACTCTCATCTACACACACAGCACAGGCCACGAGTAACACACACTAGAGGCTCTGCTCCAAAACACACAGAGCTGCCTACTGACTATAAAACAGATTTAACCAGTTTTGCAGGGATGGTGTTGCTTAACTAACACCAGAATACTCTTATAAGCATACATACATGCAGACTGCACAACGGTCCATTTCTAATGAGATTGAATGGTAGTAAATTATTATTATTATTAATAATAATTAAAATGAATATAATAGACAAGAAATTGTTCAGTGGTAAAAACACTTCCATTTTTCAACTTTTAATTCCCATTATCCTAAAATGAAGCAGATAAATAAAATTAATTAATAAAATGTTTAATGATAATACACAAATATACAAGTATTTGAATAGCAATAACATTAACATTTAAATCAGGTGAAGAACGAAAGAAAATAACAAAAAACAGAATAATTAATTAAAATGAATTAAAAAATGAAAAGCACATAGAAATATTTCAAAAAATTATATATTTCTAATAATATAGTGCTTCAACATTTGGTGCCAAGATTTAGTTTTTATTTTATTTTACTTTTTATTATTATTATCATCTTCGGTATTAAAAACTGTTTATATTTTTGTGCAAACTGCAATCTTTCAGGATGCTTTGAATAGAAGGGAAAAAACTAAAAGCTCCTGAAGATCCAGTTTAATGTATATACAGCACTTAAACAAGCCACTCTGAATCAATGTTTGACTTTACTTCTCTTTTCGTTTTAAAATTCATACACTGTCCATGAGGAAGATAAATTATTTGTTCTGAAATTGTCAATTCACACAGTTTCATTTTTCATAATGCCCGAACTGTCAACTGCAGCTTCTAAGAACCAAGATAAAACATTCAATAAGTCTCTGGTATTGGAACAGTCTAGAGAATAAAAGCTTTTTAAAAATACATTTACAGCAAACAAAAGAAAAAAATACCACGATTAACCCTATAAAGTCTACAGTTGTCATATTTGATGCATGAATTTCTAAAGCCTCTAAATGATCAAAACTGTGCTGAGAAATCTACTCCATGCCTTCACGCTTTACTTCTTAGCAAGTAAAAGGTCTTTTAGCATCATCGAAAATAATCTTCAGCTCATACTTAACATGCTTTTTGTGAAATCTTTACTGATTTTCAAAACTAATTTTGATATTTTTAGTAATGTATAGTAATATTTAAAGATGAATGATTACTAGACTGAAGCCACATAAGTTTACTTGATACATTTGTTGGAAAAATCATGTTCAAATATGAGTATCAAATACAATAATAATTTTAAAGAACGTTTATTTGTTCATCATTGTATTGCATTGCATTGTTTTGATCATCGATCATTTAAATATCATCTTACTAAGACATGTTATTGGAGATATAGAGTGACAACAAATATTTACATGCATTTTAAGTAGTCTGTTATACTGTTGTAAAGCTCTTATTTTTTTCACTACAAACATAAGGATTTCATCACTTTCTGGTCATATAAGTTTCAGCATCTGCACCAAATTTCTACTCCTCAAATATGTGTGTGTGTGTGTGTGTGTGTTCAGGGTGAGCTGCTGAGCCCGTGTCGCTGCAATGGCTCTGTCCGCAGCACTCATCAGCCGTGTCTCATCAAGTGGATCAGTGAAAGAGGCTCGTGGACCTGTGAACTCTGTTACTACAAGTACCAGGTGATCGCCATCAGCACCAAGAACCCGCTGCAGGTACAACCCCTCGAAACCATGCCAGCATGATACTTTAGGAATTTAATTATGGATTGGGAGTCTTCATTATTCTATTAAGAATTATTTTATTTTTACACAAACTATCATTCAGAACTCTTAATATGCTTGAAAAAAATCTCTTATGGTCACCAGGCCTACATTTATTTGATCAAAATACTAAAAACAGTTAAAATGTGGAATATTATTACAGTTCGGAATTTTTTTTTTATATATATATTTGAATGCATTTTAAGTTATTTCTGTGATGCACAGCTGTATTTCCAGCATCATTCCTCCAGTCTTCAGTGTCACATGATCTTCAGAAATCATCCTAATATGATGATTTGCTGCTCAACAAACATTTCTGATTATCATCAATATATTTTTGTGGGAATGGTAATATATTTCATTTCAGGATTCCTTGATGAGTAGAAACTTTAAAAGAACAGCATTCATTTGAAACATAACTATTTTGTTACATAATAAAAGTATTTGCTGTCACAACAGTGTTGTTGCAAAAAAACAAACAAAAAAAAGAATTAATTATTGAAAAAGATGGTAATTCATTTACTGACCCCAAACTTTTGAATGGTAGTGCACTAGGCGCAAGTGCCATTTATAAAGAATATTACAAACAATAAAACTCCAAATGTGTATCTGTATCTAACCACACCATCACTGGGGTTTAGGGAGTCAGGAATCATGTTGTTGACCAATACAAACCTAACTAACTGTGCAGCTGATTCTTTTAGAGAATCAAAAAAGAAGAAAAAAAATTGTTCATAGCCATCTTCTGTTTTCAAATCATAGAACATTAGAATAATTTAAATGTAGCATTTAAAAAAATAATTTTTGAATCATTTAAATGTAGCTTTTAAAAATGGAAGTGTATGTCTTGACCTTTAATCTTAAATAGTAGAAGAGCGAAATGCAGTATTACTGAAATCCCCTGCTCTCTCCGTCTCTTTTGTGCTTTAATGAAGTGGCAAGCGATCTCGCTCACCGTCATTGAGAAGGTTCAGATCGCGGCGGCGATCTTGGGTTCGCTCTTCCTCATCGCCAGCATCTCGTGGCTGGTGTGGTCGTCTCTCAGCCCTTCGGCCAAGTGGCAACGCCAAGACCTGCTCTTCCAGATCTGTTATGGGATGTACGGCTTCATGGACGTCATCTGCATCGGTATGTAATGTTTGTTTGGGGTCAAAGGTCAAGTTAGGTTCATCATATGTTCAGTCAGAATGAGTCTTTTATGCAGTTTTGTTTTAGCACTTGTTTTACTGGAAAAGAAATCTAATTTTATGAAAGTCACAAAATGTTTTCTAAGTACAATTAATACATGCAAGTCTCTTCAGAGAAGTCCACAGAAAGTATGAAATCCTTGACATACCGTTTCTGTAATGAATTGCATTTAATCGCAAAAACCCAACATACCTCTCATGATCTTGTTATTCACAATACACACCAGTGAGCATGAGTCCAACACAGCAGAGTTCAAATCTAAAAAAAAATAATAAAAAAAAACACTTAAAGCAACAGATTTAAAATCATATTTTGCATGAATATTAATACCAACTAGTTAATGTTTACTTCCATTGCAATGATTGACTCACGTCAGGGATATTATTATTCTCTAAAACTAAAACTGTTAAATTTTATTTTGGTACTTAAAACCAGAGGAAACTAAATTAAAATAGCAAAAAGTACTAAAATAACAAACTAAACTGAGATTAATAAATAAAAATGAACAAAGCATATATAGACATATTAAAAAAGAACTAATAAAAATGATAAAAACACATGAAAATTGCTAATTGTAAAAGTAAATAATACAATTTTATTCAACATATTAGCAAAAACTGTAATATATCAATGATACTAAAATAACTGACTCTCAATAAATGACTATAAAACATTACCGAAAATTAGAAATAGCTCTCCTCACAGATTTTCTGAAATACTGACTCACTCATGTAGTCACACAAACACATACGAGTGTAAACAGGAGAGGGATGAATCTAAAGAATCTCTTGATAAATGATTCAGTTTGTTTGTCTTCGTGCAAACGGCAAATAAAACATGTGACACAGCAAGACTTTGTGTCGCATTCAGCCTCAGTCATTAAAGCAGAATACGGGATCTAAAGCAGTAGTTCACTTAGAAAAACTAATGTACTATACACTTAAAAAAAAGAAGATTTTTCTGAAAGATTACTGGAATGTTTTACAAGAAAATACTACAGTCAATCAATTAACATCTTGTGAAGCCAAAAGCGTTTTTTTGTAAGAAACAAAACCGATATTCAGATTTTTTTTTTACATTTTATTTATTACTTTAAACCATCTTGCCAAAATGTGAGTCCATAATAACACTTCCTCCAGTGAAAAAGTGGTCTGGTCTGAATCAGGAGAGAAATCTGCACAGATCAAGCACTGTTTACATGTAAGAACAGTCCACAACATCTCTTTACAAATACGTGGCTGGATTTTCAATGTGAGAGACAACAGGAGATGTACTTTTACACTAAAAGAAGCATTATTATGGATTATGGACTCATATTTTAGCCAGAAGTAATGGTTTAAATTTAAAACGTCTTGACTTGTTTCTTACAAACACACAGCTTTTGTCTTCTCAAGATTACTGTGGATTATTGTGATGTTTTTATCAGCTGTTTGGACTCTCATTATGACGGCACCCATTCACTGCAGAGCATCCATTGATGAGCAGGCAACATAAACTTTCAGCAAATTATCATTTTCCGGTGACTAACTCCTTTACATATCCATATACAATGCAAAATACTATAGTTAGAGTTGGAGTTGAGAAACCAAAGTTGAGGCTGAATCACAATGACATACTTCCCAGAAAGGCAAAGAAAAGAGAGAACAAAGGCAGAAACTGGAGGAGAAAGTTAGTAAAGAGGCCAGGAGGAGTCATCAACCTTCTGCACTGAACACGTGAGGACACAAACATCTCTGAGCGCAGTCAGCTAACGCTGGACAAACACACAGAGAGAAAGAGCTTCAGGTAATGAGGATCCAGGCCAGACACAGCCATCTACTTCCATTAATATTACCTCCAGATTAAACTTAGATGGAAACAGGCATAAATCATAGAAAAACTCCTGGAGTTTTGATTAGTGTTTCTTCAAACAGAACCACAGATGAGATACCCAGAGCTCAACACACATACGCATGGATCCAGAGATTTATGAGTCGTTAGTATGAAATAATACATGCGCTGTGTTCATTCTGCCATCCTACACTTATTAACACTGCATTATAAGCACAGTATGCACACAGTACTCACACACATACTACATCAGCTGTTATTTGAACACCTCTTTCTTGAAATAAGTGTGTGTGTGTGTGTGGTCATGTAACAAAGTTGTAGCAAACTGCTACATGAAATGTATTTGTGCATATTGCATACCATTATATAAATATATTATTTTAACACCTCTTTCTTGAAATAAGTGTGTGTGTGTGTGTGTGTGTGGTCATGTAACAAAGTTGTAGCAAACTGCTACATGAAATGTATTTGTGCATATTGCATACCATTATATAAATATATTATTTTAACACCTCTTTCTTGAAATAAGTGTGTGTGTGTGTGTGTGTGTGGTCATGTAACAAAGTTGTAGCAAACTGCTACATGAAATGTATTTGTGCATATTGCATACTGTTATATAAATATATGGAAATATGCTAATATTTAATTCTAAACACAACCTTCAAGAATCATACAGCTTTCTGAATCACTGAGCATAAACTGAAAGAATTCAACAGGCTGTTGGACAATTACTGTAGACTTAGTAGATACAGATCTTTGGCCTTATTCGTCACTAACAGAACTAGTATATAGGACAGTATTTGTTTTTTACAGCACTCTGAGCTTGCAAAGTGCTATGGTGGGGTTTTCCAGTTAATTAACACTGAGAACAGACAATGATGTAATGATGTGCGTTTTCAGCCATCTAAAGTCTCACTTTCTTATAGTAGTCACTTCACTTCATTTCATTTTTTATTTTTATCTTCCTGAGGTTCATTTATAATGTTAGTAAAGGTGAGTAAACTTAGAATTGCAACATAAACTCAGAATTGCAAAATAAACCAGAATTGCAACATAAAACATGGAATTGCAAAATAACTCAGAATTTTCAGATATAAACTAGAATTGCGAGATATAATTTCAGAATTACGACAAAAACTCAGAATTGCAAAAGAATCCAGAAATGTGAGATATGAAAACTCAGAATTGCAAGATATAATTTCAGAATTGTAACAAAAACTCAGAATTGCAAAAACATTTAGAATAGCGAGAAATAAACTCAGAATTGCAACATAAAAACTCAGAATTGCGAAATAACTCAGAATTGTGAAATAGTTAAGAATATCGAGATATAAACTAGAATTGCGAGATGTAAACTCAAAATTGCGGAATAACTCAGAAATGCGAAATAGTTAAGAATTTCGAGATGTAAACTAGAATTACTACAAAAACTCAGAATTGCAAAACAATTTAGAATAGTGAGAAATAAACTCAGAATTGCGATATAAAAACTCAGAATTGCGAGATATAATTTCAGAATTACTACAAAAACTCAGAATTGCAAAACAATTTAGAATAGCGAGAAATAAACTCAGTATTGTGACATAAAAACTCAAAATTGCTAAATAACTCTAATTTTGAGATGTAAAATAGAATTGTGAGATACAAACTCAGAATTGCGAGATATAAACTCAGAATTGCGAGATATAAACTCAGAATTACGACAAAAACTCAGAATTGCAAAAGAATCCAGAAATGTGAGATATGAAAACTCAGAATTGCAAGATATAATTTCAGAATTGTAACAAAAACTCAGAATTGCAAAAACATTTAGAATAGCGAGAAATAAACTCAGAATTGCAACATAAAAACTCAGAATTGCGAAATAACTCAGAATTGTGAAATAGTTAAGAATATCGAGATATAAACTAGAATTGCGAAATATAAACTCAGAATTGTGAAATAACTCAGAATTTCGAGATATAAACTTGAATTGCGAGATTTAAACTCAGAATTGCGAGATTTAAACTCAGAATTTCGAGATATAAACTAGAATTGTGAGATTTAAACTCAGAATTGCACAATATTCAATTCAAGTTTATTTGTAGCTTATAACGCTTTTGAAGTTTTGACAATACAAATCATTGCTAAGCAGCTTTACAGAAAATTTTAAGTGTCTACATTATATTTAGTAGTACGTTATTAGTGGTGTCTACGACAGAAATTTACAGTAAAAATCATGCAGTTAGTTAAAAATAGCATTTGATCCAACAGACGGTGAACCCCATTAACTGCAATGATTATATGTTGCGATTAAACTTAAAGCAAAATATGGTAGCTTTGTATGTTGTTCCAGATAAATGTTTCAAATAAAAACCTTGAAGATATAAGCTATAATATAAGCTATAATCTGCTAAATGCATAAATTAAATTAATTAAATTAAATTAATAATTGTAAGATAAACTCAGAACTGCAAGATGTAAAATAGAATTGCGAGGCAAACTTTATTTGCTTTTGCGAATTAATGTACGTATGGAATAATTGTTTTATGAAAGCAATAACCCCCGTGAAGCCGTGGTTTACAGTGGATTTATAACAGCTAAGGGGGTTTTAGGCACTATGCTTCACACCGTAACAACGCCCCTTAGCTGTGATAAATTCACTATAAACCACAGCTTCTTGGCCTTATTGCTTTAATGCAAGCTATAAGATAAGATTTAAAAAGTCACAAACAGCATTTTTTGTTTTCTGGCAGAAACAAGCTTCCATATAACTTAAGAATTATTGCAGAAACTTACAATAACCCAGATTAATCTTTTTTTTCTCCGCAGCTCTGATTGTCCACGAGGGCCCGTCTGTTTTCCGTATATTCCACCGCTGGCAGGCCGTCAATCAGCAGTGGAAAGTTTTAAACTATGACAAGAAGCGAGACAGCGAGGAGCAGAAGAATAATGAGGAACTGACTCATTCGCTGCTCCACCAGAGGGATCCGTCAGGAGCGGACGTCTCTCCTTCACCGTCTTCACTCATGGCTGCTGCTGGGACGCCGGCTCTTGACATGACCGACAGCACGACAAACACCACAGCGGCCGCGCAGGACTCCTACCAGACTGATGCGCTCGCAGACGGACCGGCTTTACTGGACCAGCACTGTCCCTATAATCTCCTGCATTTACTGAGTCATCTACGGCCGCACGAGCCACGAAGCCCAGCCAACAACATCAGCACAAACACCACTAAACCTAGAGAAGTGGTTATGAGAGTCACCACCGTCTGACTGGAGCCTTCTGATGGGACTCTTTTCAGCACAGCGTTGGAACTGTCGGATTATTTATGACTTTCACTGATACTAATAACAAACAATATGGGGTTTTAATTGCATATTCTGAGATCTAAAGAGCAGGTTGGACGGCTCATGAATTTAAAGGGACAGTTCACCCAGAAACGGACATTCCGTCATTCTTTGATGTTCCGAACATGTATGATGTCATTTGACTTCCTGTGGAACACAAAAGGAGAATTTATGAAGAATCTTAAAGAGATCAAGGTCAAGCTCCAAAAAGCATTGTGAAAATGAATTGAATTTGTGTTCTACAGTAAAAATAACATTTTTAGGATCATTGAGGACACATTTTGGTTTCACTGTTATGCCATTATACTTTATTTTCTATTTTCTATTTAAATTTTAGTTAAGAGTTTTGTTGTAACATGATCTGTTTTTGTGTGTTTTTAGTAGTTTGTTTAATTTAATAAAAAAATAATTGTAGTTATTTTAGTACTTCAATATACAAAAACAAAACAAAACAAAAAAACAGAAAAATTCACAAAGAAATTATTCTGTATTTTTGTAATTTTGTTGTCATTTTTATTATTTTAAATAATATATATATAAATGTTTTAATATTTCAGCACTTAAAGTTGAACTAAATAAAACTTTAAAATGTTGCCTTTGCAACTAACTGAAATAAAATATATTTTAAACATTTTATTCCAGTTTATTATTAATTTTATAAGTTACAGTACAAGTTTATAAGTAACTAAAATGTTTTTGTTCGTAAGTTTTAAACACACATAATAACCTGAGGGGAGGGCTATTACAGTTAACTAAAAATAAAATTAAAAAAATTTCGTAACATGAAATATAATAAATGCTAACTGGGATAATATATATATATTTCAGAGTTGCTAAGTGAACATTTCTCACCTTAAATTAGCTTGAAGTACTAAAATAACTAAAACTGAACCTTAAATAATAATGAATGAAACCTCTATAGACAACTACTAGTAATGACAAAACACAACAAAATTACTCAAACTTAAACTGCAATTAAACGGAAAAAGGAAATAATACAAAAGAAAAACATTTGTAAAAATTCTTTAAGAAACTATAATAGTATTTCAATTATACGAAAATAACACTTTGTTTTTGGGTGAACTATTCCTTTAAATAAACCCTTTTTTTTTACATAATATTTACTTAAATATTTAATATAAAAAAATATATATCTGAAAAGAGAACATATGCACAAAAACCATTGAAAAGACTGATGGTATTTAATGTAAATTTAAATGAAACTATGAATATGTTTACAGTAACGTTACTGACGTTGCCACAGAAACGTCAAACGGAGCACATGACCCTTTCACTGTCCATAAATAATGAGTGACAGCTGTCAGTCATCACGCAGACGGATGGACAGCAGCTCAATGCAGATGAAAAGCACAAAATCTCGCGCTTTTTCTCTGTTCCTCTCATGTTTGCTGGTGATGCATGTTTTCATATTCACAACCTTTGTGAGGATATCAATAATCTCAAATCATTTCACACGGACGTCCTGCAATCATTGCCCCCTTGAACACTTAAAGTCAACATGAAATCACAATTAACTCTATTCATTTTCATAATACAAATACTTCGACTGTGCACAAATAATTAGTGCAATTTATTCAAAATTAAACATGTTTGTCTTTTTAATGTTTCATCTACATATTCACCTGCTCAACTTTCCTTGACGTTATTTGAGATGTTATGTTGTTATAACTATATATTTTCTAGTAATACGTTTTTCTTGTTAAAACATTATCATGAGATGTTATGTTATTTAAACAAAATATTTTTTTTAGTTATATTGAATTGCAGCTGTTAAAATTTTTCTTGTAATAACAAGCCATAAAGATATTTTTCTTGTTAAAGTAACAGATTTTATTGAAATATGTCGATATAAAACATATTTTCTAGTCATAACAAGAATGATATATTTTACAGTTAAATTTTGTTGTAATAATGAAATGTGTCTTTAAATTAGCATTTTTCTGAGATGTTATGTCATTAAAAACTCAACGAATTTCTCGTAATGATGAGATGTTGTTTAAACTATATATTTTCTAGTAATAACGTGATGCTGATGTTAAACATTGTTTTTGTGTTGTAATGAGGTTATAATGAAAAAAAATCTGAGAAAATTTACATTTTTAATGACCGTCATGTTATTACAAGAAAATATGTGATTTTAACAAGAGAAATTATGCTTAATAAAATAAAATATATATTTTCAGTGACATAACATCTCGTTATTGCAAAATAATTGATAAAATGCACGTGACAGCAATGCACCACCGTAACAAACAGAGATTCATGTTGACTTTAACACATGGAGGACTGTCCCTTCAGTTAATATAGGGAAAATAAAAAATACAATTCTGTTTAAAACATTATATTTCAACCCACAGATAAACAGCTGATCTGAATCTGAAGGCCGGGCATTGTGGGTTTGATTATTAAAGGACGAGTTCACTCAAAATGTGTCATCATTTACTCACCCTCCTGTTATTTTCTTACTTTTTCTGGAAAAAAAAAGTTAAACTGAACGTGGAAGCTGATTTTGAAGATTCACAAAAAGATGATTTATAGCACAAAAGAAAAAAGCCATTAAAGTATTAGTAAAGTCCACAGAAAATGTTCACAAATGAGTAAATGTTGACAGAGTTGTTATTTTGGGGTGAATTCTTATTTTCTGTCTAACTTCTGCAGTTTACTTGTATTGCCATTATATATTTCTATAAAATATATCGACTTGAAGATGGTGAGCTTAGATCCATATTTTTGTCATGTTGCCATTTCATATCTACGGAAATAAAATGAATATATGAAATGACAAACATCAGCATGAAGCTTTTACTAAAATATTACTCCGAAGTGTCTGAAGTCAGATATGATGGAGGACAGAGGAAGGTTTGACCCTCGTCTCACTCAGATAACACTGAGCGCTGAATAATTCAGTCCATGAAGAGCTGCTATCAGACGAGTTTAAATAACAGTCCAGAGTTCGTCAGATCTACTACACTTCTACACTCCATTTCTTTCCAATTCCCAGCACCTTTAAAATTCAAAGCAGACATGGGTCAGTGTCAAGGTTAATAAACTAAAACCAAACTTAAACCATAAAAAAAGAATATAAAAAAAGTGTTACTTGAAGTAAAACAAACATTAACTGGAATAAAGTGTGAGAGAGAGAAAAAACAAACAAACATTTAGTTTAAGTCCAAGTAAAATAAATAACTAAAATTAAAACTGAAAAAAAAAAAAAATGTAATAAGAAAAGGGAAAAAATAAAATACAAATGAATCCAAAATATTAATAAAAACTATAAAATATAATATAAATATATATAAAATTAATAAAATGAGAAACACAATAAAATTAATAAAACTTTGTAAAAAATATTTTTATAAATTCTTCAAAATTAATGTTTTAAGTAAAAATAAAATAAAAACAGAGTTATAAATTAATAAAATAAAAACTTATTAAAAGCTACAAATATTACAAATGAACAAAACCTCATCTAAAATGAAAATAATCTATATAAAAATGACTCCAAAACAATAATGAAATTATAGATATATTAAATCAATAAAATGACAAAAACAATAACAAAATAAAATAAAAATAATAATTCAAGAAGTAGATCCTTTGTTTAAAGTACTAAAATAACTAAAAAAAAAAAAAAAAAAAAATTAAAATAAGAACTGTAAAGGTTACTAAAAAGTATCTCAATTATGCTAAAATAACACTGGTCACTGGCCCGGTTTTAATAGCTAACAAACAAACAAACATTCCCCTCACAGAAATCCACATTAAACGTATATTGCATCACGTATTCTCCGTGATTTTCTGAGTCTTTTCTGGGTCACACAGAGTTTAAACATAAGAGTTTGAGTTCAAAATGCATCATTGTTGTGGAATGATTTAAAAAATAGATTTGGCATCTCATAAGTCAAAGCTGACCTTGTCTTCTGGTAAAATCATCAGGTGCTGTATCAGAAACTGCTCCATGTCAGACCTGAGGAGAAGATTGAAAGAGCCGACAGTAAGAACAGTGTCATCACAGGCCTGTTTCCTCCAGAAGTATCTTTCACATTCATTTTCTCCTGGGATTTTCTATTTTTGATCTCTATTTTTTAATAAAGAGTTCAAAGTCATGAACCAAACCAACAAATGAATCACATTAAAAACCTGATTTAAAAGTTTAAAAAAATGCCAAAAAATTAAATGAAAAATGTGTTGTTTGGAACAACCAAGGTGTTGGGTTAAATTTGTACATTCATTTTTTTAACCCAGATATGGGTTAGTCCATATTTGACCCAAAGTTGGGATGAAAGAACACAACACTTTTTTATAGTATATATATATATATATATATATATATATATATATATATATATAATTATTATTACAAGCATGTAGACATTGGTAAATGTAAAGGTTATTATAATAAAACTATTACTTGAAATAAAAAACATTAACTAATTAATTTTATTTAGTTTAACTTGATGTAAAATAACTAACGCTGAAATAAAATTGACATTGAATTTAAAATACAGATATATATGTATTAAAAAAAAACTACTAAAATGAAAAAAAATCTGTTCAAATAATTAGAAAACTTTAACAATGTATAATGGAAACAGAAAATATATTTTGAAAAACATTTGTTTCATTGGAGGTGCACTATGATCAGTAGGTCTGCACATCTTGTATGTAGATATATATATATATATATATATATATATATATATATATATATATACTGTACAGACCAAAAGTATGAACACACCTCATTCAAAGAGTTTTCTTTATTTTCATGACTATGAAAATTGTAGATTCACACTGAAGGCATCAAAACTGGAATTATATACATAACAAAAAAGCTTGAAACAACTGAAATCTGTCATATTGTAGGTTCTTCAAAGTAGCCACCTTTTGCTTTGATCACTGCTTTGCACACTCTTGGCATTCTCTTGATGAGCTTCAAGAGGTAGTCACCTGAAATGGTCTTCCAACAGTCTTGAAGGAGTTCCCCGAGAGATGCTTAGCACTTGTTGGCCCTTTTGCGTTCTGTCTGCGGTCCAGCTCACCCCTAAACCATCTGGATTGGGTTCAGGTCCGGTGACTGTGGAGGCAGCACCCCATCACTCTCCTTCTTGATCAAATAGCCCTTGATGCCTTCAGTGTGACTCTACAATTTTCATTGTCATCAAAATAAAGAAAGCTCTTTGAATGAGAAGGTGTGTCCAAACTTTTGGTCGGTACTGTATATATACATATACATATACATACATAGTGTATATATACATGTATATATATAGTGTATATATGCTTAGAGTGAATGCAACTGCCAAGCTCTTTGGCAAAACAACTTTTCTGATTGGTGGATCTCACGTGAGGATTATGGGTAATTTTGTGGCATCTACAGAAGCAGATATCATCACTGAAGAACCTCATGGTACATCGGTCTTGAAAGCTTCATACATTACCTTTAATAATCAAAGTCTCTCCGGAAAACAAGGATTTCCTCTTCAGAAGTGCTCTACTGACACAAACTCATCTGAAACACACTGTGATCAGAAAAGCATGAAATTTATTCCTCTCATCTTCCCTCTCGCTGTCGAGGTGGAAAGGGAAAAGCAGATTCACGGACCGTCTGAAAACATCACAGATTGACTTCTTGTATCATCAATGTATATTATTGCATAATGACACTAAACTGTACTAGAGACTGTTCTGTCATGCATTTAACCTCACACTTTCACAAAATCATTTGCTCTCAAATGTAAAAAGTGGCATAAGAAGTTGTTTATTTAGAAACCAATTTGAACTTGCAATCTCGTCTTGATTGCAATACACACAAATACAGTATATTTAAGGGCTTCACAATTATGACAAAAATAAATCAATTATTCCCTTGAAATTTGAACTTGTAATTTAATTTCATTAAATGTAAATTAAATCATGAGCTTTTTAATTACAACTGGGAATAATAGGAGTTTAAAAAAAAGCTCTTGATATGTGACAGTAATGAAAAAATAAAAATGTAATCTCAATGGCTCTAAAAAAAGTGTATATGAAAAACAAATAAAATAAAGATATATGTATTGTAACTGTATTCCAATAATATAAATCACCACTGGAAATAACCAAAAAATATATATTTTTATGAGAATCATTAATAGTTTCTGCACTAAAATCAATTCAAAAAAATATACATATAATAATAATGATACTATTATATGTATATATTTCCTTTTTTTGTGGCACTGAAAAAAAAAAAACATAAATGTGTAATAAACAAATGTAATATAGATGTTTTACAGTAATGAAAATCACCATTTAAAAAAAAAAAAAAAAAACTAAAATAAATCCTGGATGCCCAGGACTAAATAGAACAGGAATCAAGATTTTAGTTTTATTTTGTTTGATCTTTTATTTGAGTTTCCGTATAAAAGTACATGGCCATTTATTTTATTTTATTTTATTTATTTAGAAAATCCATCAAATACAGACTGTGCCACATTCAATAATCAAACCAGAGCGACATAATCATGCCAAGCACAAAGAACCTGATTTAGTGAAGCACTAGAACGTTTTGGAGATTTGTGTTTCATTAATAAACACAAGAAATGGCATCTAACGCAGAGCTGCTTGAGCTGGATGGACGCCGGTGTTGAAGACAACCTCTTTACATCATGTCCAGCTGCATCAAAAAACATCAGACAACAACTTAACATGCTGCCAAAAGTACAGGTCTGAAATCTCTTCTAAAGTATAAAGGAATTCATTTACTTACAGATCATAATTACTCTCACAAATATAAATGATGTGCTTGTTATTAAAACAACCAAACAAGAATGAAACGCTCACCAGATCATCCACGTCTCCAGCGTCTTCTTGCACTGCAGCCGCCTGCACTTCCTCTTTCTGCTCAAACGCCAAGAACTAAACCAGCAAACACAGGGTTAAACGAATATAATAACACACAGACTTCACCAACAACCTCAACATGTACAACAGAGGTCAAAGCAAACACTAAATACATCAAACGAGACAAGATCATCCAAGATCAGGATGAGTTTGTTTCTTCATCAGATTTGGAGAAATGTAGCATTGCATCAGTGTCTAATCAGTGGATGCTCTGCAGTGAATGGGTGCCGTCAAACAGCTGATAAAAACATCACAATAATCCACAAGTAATCCATTTAATCCAGTTAATGTCTGGAGAAGACAAAAGATGCATGTGCTGTGGATTATTGTGATGTTTTTATCAGACTCTCATTCTGACGGCACCCATTCACTGCAGAGCATCCATTGATGAGACACTGGTGCAATGCTACATTTCTCCAAACCTGATGAAGAAGCAAACTCAAAACATGCATCCTGGATGACCTGAGTGTGAGGACATTTTCAGCAAATTTTAATTTTTCAGTGAACTATTCCTTTAATTAGTTTAATTAAAATAAACATATTTCAAATGGACTACTGTAAGTACCTGGTTTGCATCTTGTTTGGAAATGGTGCTTCCGTCCACTTCATCTTTGCTAATGAGCGTCAGAGCATCTGAAAACAAAAGTGCATGTTGAAGGCACGAGGTCTTCAGTTTAACATGAGCAGAAGGCCGGTTCTTTACCTTGGACGAGCAGATCCCAGAACTCCTGAAGATTCCTGTCAGGAACGCTCCTCTTCAGGGACTGCATGTAGCTGTTGAACAGCTCTGCGTTTACGCTCTGATGGAGTAAATTGTGTGCAGGTGCAGTAAGATCAATTCTCTGAGCTCATACTCAGTCATTAATAAAAAAAACTGATATCACGCAGTTAACATGCAACATCTGTTACAAAAAGGGTGTCACATGTAAAAACCCTTTAGTTCCGGTCTTAGGTGATCAGATTATCAGTAGTCAGGTGTACCTATGGGGTCCAAAGATTTCATGCATGCACAATCTATATTGGACTATAATACAGATTTCAAGCATTTAAGCAGAAACACAATAGTGGAATGTTTTCATGATCATTAGTAACCACTGCATTCATTAACTAAAAGTAACATTTCTATAATTTATATGTACACTTAAAACAAAATGGAATGAAAATGTCAAGTTTAACTAAATTAAAATAAATATATAATCTTAAAATAATATATATATATATATATATATATATATATATATATATATATATATATATATAATATACATCAATATTTAAATCAATTTAATATTTATATTTAATATATAATTAACAAATATATAATAATGTTAATTTAAAACTTAGTGTTAAACAAAAATAATCTGAAGTATTAAAATTAATATCAATATATTAATATTTTAAATAAAGCTATATATTGATTTGAAAAGAGTGTAATGTCGACACGTTGTTATGCTAATGACACTTCAGTAAGAATTAAAAATACATATTCTCAGCATTTCTTTTGACTGGTACACAAACTTAGTTCTATTAATTTTTTTTTTATAATTAAGAGTTTGCCTTTGCAAGTATGATTAATCCTTAAAAACTGCTCCAGAATCAGGAGAGCACTAAACTCCTGTCTAGTAAGGCAGCTCACTGTGCTTTGGACCGGAGCCTCAGACTCCAGCTGAGCTCACATCGTCTGAAACGAGTCCCAACATCCTCCAGCAGTGTGTTCTTCCTAGCGACCCGCAGAAAACGACTCATCCTTAAGTGATCCCTGATTGGATGCGGAGGTGTAATTGAGAGCTCACCGATACGGACTGATCCCTGAAGGCCTGGATACAGGCGATGCTCTTCATGTAGTACTCAGGGCTTCTGTTGCTGAGTAACTGCTCGATCCTGTGGGTCAGCTGCTGGCACGCTGTCAAGGTCAGAAAACAATGATCACCAAAGCCACCGCGCTACCAACAAAATCTGCAACACGAGTCGTTTAACACCGAGCGGCTACTCAGTGTCTCAGAGACTGCTTTCAATCCACAGCGAGGCCTCGCAGACATGCCAGGAGCAGTACTAGCACATTTAGAGTATAGCGTGTTTAATAGCTGACACTTTTGTGAAGGCTGAGGAGCCAGAGTATCAGACTGAACAATCAAATCTCACCCTGATCGAAAGAAACGGTCTTCTGTCGAACCAGCGTGCAGAAATCTCGGACTGGATTGACGCTGCCAACCTGAAACAGAGAGCGTCTGTATTGTAAATCAACGTGAATGCATGTTCCTCGTCTCATTGTGCTCATGCCACTGTAAATAACATCTTTTTCTGCTAATGCTTGATGGAAAAAGCAAGCTCTGCTCTACATCTTTTTCCATTTGGTATATCCTTTTCAGGCTGAAAGGCATTTTACATCGACTTTAAGATTTATTTGTTTTTCGTACATTTGAAGGGAAAGCATGAAAAAAAAAAATCTAATAATTATACAAATTATTTAAATACATTATTTGAGTATAATAAATGCATATAGTGCACTACTATTCAAACTAAAAAAATATTTTATGCTTTCAAAGGCTGCATTTATTTGATTAGAAATACAGTCAAAATAGTGAAATATTATTACAATTCAAATAAACAGTTTTCAATGTGAATATGTGTTAAACTGTAATTTATTCCTGTGATCAAAGCTGTATTTTCATAAACATTACTTCAGTGTCACATGATCTTCAGAAATCATGCTGATTTGCTGCTCAAGAAACATTTCTGATTATTATCAATGTTGAAAACGGTCGTGCCGCTTCATATTTTTGTGGAAACCGAGATTCATTTCATTTTCTTAAGGATCCTTTGATAAATATATAAAGTTCAAAAGAACAGCATTGATTTTAATCTTGCTGAATAATTGTATTAATTTCATTCAAAATGACCCCAAACCTTTGAACAACAGTGTATATAAATATAAACTTCTACTATTTATTGATTTTAATCTGAGTAATGTAGATTACTGAACAGATGTCACACATGAGAGTCTCACCGATGTGATGTTTCCTTCTGCGATCTCGGCCAGGTTAAACTCAGTCTCTTCATCCACTTTGACTTTCTTCACATCTGGTTCATCAGCACTGAAGACGACAAACAGATCAACAACATCAATTACTACTCACTACTTTCAGATTAATGACACTGAAAACACACACACACACACACACAAACAATGTGGGCGGAGCTTACATATTCTTATTACCCACCCCTCTGGAATACTTGATTTGGATTGGTTGATCACAAAATAAACTCCTCCCACATTAAGTCTAGTCCCAGACTAAAGTGTAAATCTGAGCTGTTTTAACTGAAAGAAACTGATCTTGAAATATATCAGTGCTTTTGTTTTAGATGCACAAATCTAATGTTTTTCTAAGCCCTGTCTGTGAAACTGGGCCTTTAAGACCTTTTCTTTAAACTAAAAAAAAAGACTAAAGCAATTAAAACAAAGTGAGTTTATCTTTAAAACAAGTTTTCGCCAATCGGCAAAAAAAAAAAAAAAAAAAAAAAAAAAATCAAAGCACAAATACACACACACACAAAAAAAATTGTTAAAAAAATGCAGAATTTTGTCAATTTTAAGCACAAATACACTTAAAAATAATAATAATTTAAATGAAAAAAGCTGCAGAATTTTGTCCTTTTTAAGCACAAATATACTTAAATACTAATTTAAACTGATTTTTTTTTCAGAATTTGGTCAATTTCAAGCACAAATACTCTTAATTTTGCTAGATTTCTCAGAAAACAACAATTCATATTCATATTGCATTTCTAGTAAGTGTATTTTGTTTTAAGGATTTTAAGATATTTTTACTGCAAAACAACAAAAATACAGAGCTTAGATACAATTTTTTTTGCAATTCATGCAACATTCAATTGCATGACTTCATCATTTTTCAGACTTTCTGTTCTGACCTTTTTAAGTCCTTAATTAGTGGAAGAGCAAATCAGGATGTTTCTAACACCCGCAGAAACCTTAATGAACATCAGAAAACCCCTGTCCAGCACAGTCTGTAGCAGCTGGCACGTACATGCTGGAAGTCATGAAGCACGTCTCATCGATTTCACCCACAGCTTCAGTGTTGATTTGATCCATTCTCACCTGCTGCCGAACACGTCTGCGCTCGTCTTCTGCTCTTTCTTCTTCACCACCACTTTCAGTGGGAACTTGGTCTTGACGTCCTGCAGAGGGGCCTGGCAGCGGGCGGACACAGCCTGGGGTCGCTCTAGGACCCTCTTCAGCCACGGCTCTACAGGCGGCAGGGGATCGTCAGGGTTCACCCCGCGGTGATGCAAGCACTGAGGACACAAGACAAAGAAAGATCAATGAGAGCCACCGATCCAGTGTCACACACCTCAATCACTGTACTACTGCAGGACCAAGAGAGGAGTGTGAGCGGGAATAAACATTAGGGATCAGTGCATGCAAAGTTTGGGGTCAACAAGGATGCATTCATTTGATCACAAAAGATTCCAACTGAAAACTGAAGAATGTAAGAATAATGCTGAAAATTCAGCTGCAAATCACAGAAATAAATTGCATTTCACAATACATCATGACAGAAAACTGTTATTTGAAACTGTAATAATATTTCACAAATTTTACTGTATTTTCGATCAAATAAATGCAGCCTTTAAGGAGCAGACATTAAAAAACTCGTACTGACCCAAAACTTTTGATTTTACAATGAACAGCATTTATTATTCTAGGTTAAAATTAATACGTAAACTATGGTTTATCAATTTATACAACTTGAAAATATTTTTATATTTTCTTATTAGTAAGTGTTTAAGCATTTTAAAACTAATAGCATTTATTTAAATTAATTTAGATTCAGAAAAATTATTCTTAATTTTTTGTTTATATTAGCTATTGAATGATACACTCGTTCTAAAATAGTTAAAACTAATGATATAGGTAAATATTTTTATTTTGGACTATGTACAGCTGAATATATGCACATGAATGAAAATGCTTAAATATTATAATCAGAGTTTATTTAGTGCAAAACCTAGATTTTTTTTAAATCTATGCATGGCTCTCTTTTGCAAGTCAGTTTGGATGCAAGCATCTGTTAAATGCATAAATGCAAAAGCATTAGACTATGATGAGCGTATCAAATATTGTCATGTTGATAAAAACAGCCCATCATGCCTGGAAGAGTCTCTGGAACTGTGGGTTGGGAATGTGGTTGACTTCAAAGAGGTCCACGCTCTCTCCATCCTCATCCTTTTCCACCAGCATCATGGAGTCGATCAGTGCATCCACGGCTGACAGCTGAGAGTCTGAACAGAGACATTCACACAAACAACAACATCTAGATTCATCTTCTTTTGTCTGGATCTGCCTCAGAAGGGCAGCAGGGTCTCTGCAAGATTTATGAAGGTAAATTCAAGAATTCAAGATGTTTTAAAGACCAATTGTGACCCTGGAGCACAAAACCAGTCTTTAAGTGTCTGGGGTATATTTGTAGCAATAGCCAAAAAAAAAAAAAAAAAAAAAAAAACACTGTATGGGTCAAAATTATAGATTTTTCTTTTATGACAAAAATCATTAGGTTATTAAATAAAGATCATGTTGCATGAAGATAGTTTGTATATTCCCTACCGTAAATATATGGAAACTTAATTTTTAATCAGTAATATGCATTGTTAAGATCTTCATTTGGACAACTTAAAAGGAGATTTTCTCAATATTTAGATTTTTTGCACCCTCAGATTTCAGATTTTCAAACAGTTGTATCTCAGATGAATATTGTCTTATCGTAACATAACCATACATCAATATTATCTATAATAAATATCTTATTTATTCAACTTTCAGATGATGCATATTTCTCAATTTCTTAAGACTGGTTTTGTGGTCACAATTAAAGAAAATTTAAGGAATGAACTGAAGGGAACACAATACATCAACATGATCTCTAAATGTAAATGTCTAAGGAGAAACACAAGAAGTTGAAACTTCTAAAAAAAAAAATTTTTCTTACCAAAAAAATAACAAAGCAAAATAACTTTTCCCATAGCTTCTGATCACTCAAAATGAATGCTCTTCCTCAGTATTTTTTTATTTGATGCCCAGTGCACGTCTAAACATTTTTAAAATTAAAGTGCAAAAACACCCATTGGCCAACTATAAACTCACTTAATTTTGCTTAATTTCTGAACTTCATATCTTCATTTCTGCATCTCAAGTAAATTTAAGGATGTTGATGTATATTTGTATCGGAAAGCAAGACAAAAATACTAACAAAGATATTAAATTGTATGATATTTAAAGATATTAAAATGCATATTTTCTGTGCACTTATTTACTGTCCATTGCACTAGTGTAAATGATGTTCATAGTTTCTGCTTATAGTGTACATTCACTTAATACACAATCCATCTGTATAGTATGTTCATAGTACACCTATCTGTATATCATGCTGACAGTATTTAAAATCTCTAACTTATGTCCATAATACTGCCTTATCTGTATATTTATTATTACATATTGTAGACACTGTATATCCTTATTACACTCCGGGTAAGATGTCTTGTACCTTACATGTGCACTGACAATAAAGTTGAATCCAATCTAAATCCTATGCAATGCATGCATTATTTAATACTGTGTGACTTTACTATGAGTTTAGATTTAGTTTAGACTTTACTAAGATTTAAGAACATTTTGTATCATATTAAGACTTTGCAGAAACCCTGAGAGGACCAAATAAACTTCTTATGCAGCAAAATGCTGCACATTTCATCGATAAATGTCACAATTGCACAACAGGAAAGCTGCATGCACATCTGTCAGAAACTGGCTGCTGTATTGTGGCTCTTTTATCTGGGGGCTCACCGGAAGGAGTGAACTTCTTGTTGTTTTCCAACACTGGGAATGTGAACTGACGGAGATCCTCCATATACGGCAGCTGCACGTACAGCAGACACTGAGGATAAGAGACACCAGGAGTGAGTGTGCATCATACTGAAGTCTGCTTTCTGTTTGATGTGAACCCACTTACTTCATATTTGTCCTTTATGCACGGAAAAGCGGCGCCCACTTGAGGGTTGCTGCGACGGTCATAAGCATAACGTACAACCGCTGCCATCTCCAGACTGTCCAGGGCATGAATCAGAGCGGACAGCGCCACTGATGCATGCTGCACACACACAATAAAACACGATCTTAAATACAAAACATTTACACGAACATTTGAAAGTTTGAGGTCAATTTATTTATACTTTAATTTAGTAAGGATGCCCAAAAATATTGGGAGGCATAACTGTCTTAAACTGATAATAAACAGAAATGTTTCTCGAGCAGCAAATCAGCATGTTTGAATAATTTCTAAATGATCCTGTGACACTGAAGACTGGAGGAATGATGCTGAAAATACAGCTTTGATCACAGGAATAAATTACAGTTTAAAACATATTGACATATAAAGATCTTTTTTTAATTTTAATAATATTTCACAATTTTTACAGCATTTTTTAAATTAAATAAATGCAGCCTTGGAGAGCAAAAGAGACATTTTGTCAAAAACATTAAAAATCATAGCAACCCCAAACTTGTGAACAATATTGTAATTTAAACACTAAATATACAATCAACATAATAATTTTTGTGACAAATGGACGTGAATAATATAATGCCACCTTTGATAAGTTAACGATAAATATTCTTAATTTCACACTATTTGACTTTTTTAAAAACCCCTAAAACTGTGTTTACTTCCAGGTTTAAATGAAAATAACTTTAGATGTGTCTTCAGACGTTTTCGTCACCACCGTATGTATTCAAACTTCACAATTACTAACAATTATTAACCTCCAGTATAATTGCACAATGAACACAAAGCTTTGTAAAGCTCACCTCATCGTCTCTGGGTGCAAAAACTTTGACAACTTGGCTTCCCATAAACTGATGACGACGAATCTGCAGCAAAGCAACAAACAACAGTCACTGTACATTACTGAGGGAAGAAACAAGGCAAGACACATCAGTACACTTCAATTAAGATTACCTGCTTAAATCATCATAATACTGACTTGACAACGTGTTATCAGTAGCTTCCTGTTTTCAGGGTTCTTGCACTCTTTTCAAGTTGTATAGAGATTTGTAAAAGATTGCACTCACAAAGCTGAACTGTAGTCACTACAGAAAGTACAGTTTGTAAAAGTGCCCGATATTTCAGAGTTTCCATGATCATGTGATAAAATGCACTCTTTAGAAAAGTGTGCCATCTACTGGAGAGCATCTTACCAGCTCCTGTTTCGTGAAGCCAAGCACTGAAAAACACTTCCCATCAGACTTATATTTCATCTGGTCCTCGTCCACCTTAGAAAATGGCACAATGTCGCTTCCATACCGGAAACCTGTGAGAAACACAAGGGTCTAGTTTCTGAATTTATTGTCATAGCACTTTAGATGATAAGGACCGAGTCGAGCAGTTAATGCTGCAGGTTTCATAAATCATAAACAAAACCAATGTAAGCAGTGAAGAAGCTCAACAGAAGACAACCATGATTCAGCTCAGTTTAGCTTCAATCAGCATTTCTGCAAGTTTCATAGAGATATATTTAAGACTTTTTAAGGACTAAATGGAGGGGATCACAATACATCAAAATGTTCTCTAAGTGTAAACATCTAGGGAAAAGAAAGCAACATTTTAAAGTTCAGAAATACAACTTCCGACCTTGTTTTCTGTGAAGATGATCAAAATGAAGTTTGTTTATGATTAAAAAGAATAAGTCTCAGCCAATGGGCCTGTGAAAAAAAAAAAAAAACTTAATGCAATGGAAAAATTAGTTTTCATTCCCCATTGACATATTTGTTCTTGCTTTAAACAAAAGTGACAATTTTGTTCAGTTTCTCAGGAGAAGACTATTTTCATTTTGTATCTAAAGTAAATGTAAGGATGTTTAGAAATTTGTATATAAATAAATACTTTTTCTTTTTTTTTTTTTTACTAATTTTTCATGCAACATTTAATGCCATAACGTTATCAGTTTAAATCTTTCAGCTACAGTTTAAGACCCGTTTAGAGCCTTAATTGGTGAATTTTTAAAGTACCACAAATGTAGGTCTCATCGGATCGTTAAGTACACAATCAGATTATACCAATTTAGCCCAATAAATTACAAGCATTGCTTAACTTTGTTCAGTCGTTGGT
Source organism: Carassius auratus (assembly GCF_003368295.1). Classification (NCBI taxonomy): domain Eukaryota; kingdom Metazoa; phylum Chordata; class Actinopteri; order Cypriniformes; family Cyprinidae; genus Carassius; species Carassius auratus. The sequence continues at coordinate 6,223,267 of NC_039251.1, read as the reverse complement.
GTAAAAAGGTTACACAAGCAATTAAAGAAAAAAATACTTGAGCAAAAAACATGGTCAGGTCAAAGTGTCTGAATAGTTTTTGGTCCCAAATTTGTATCAACTGTACTGGATATTCCTCCGGATGAAGAATATTTTGGGTATAATATCTCACACTTCATTTTGCTATCCTCACTTGCATAAATAAACAACAGTGTCCTGTACTAGGGGTGTCAAAACTAATAATTTCTTCAATGCATAGCGGTACAGATGAGGACAAATTGGTATCAGTTCAGTAATAGACCATAACCGATTATAACATACTGATGCTTTTCTGATTCATTTGTTGCATATAGTGGAGGGAGGTGAGATGCGAGTGCGAGTAATTAAAAATGTGCCAACTATTATAAAAGCTGACATTTGGCCACATTTCAGCTTTTATGCACAACCTTGTAAACACAAAATGGAGAAGACACACACTGTGTGTAAATCATGTAGCGCACAAAAAAAACATACGCAGAAGGTAATACATATAACTTGAAAAACCACATCAGCCGTTTTCACCCTGAGCTTTTAACACTCATCAGCGCAAAGTATTTAGCATTTACTTTTGTGTATTTGTTCTAAATGCTGCTGTTGTCTTCTGTGGCCAGACTTGAGGTTTTTTCGATGTTCGATACATTTATGAAGCGTGTATTCTTTGAGCAGGTAAAATTAAAGGTTCAGTTCATATATCTGACTGCTTGTATTTATTGACAAAATTGTATACACGAAGTAAAATTGAGGATGCGGTGCATCGTGACATTGAACTGAACCAAATCAAATCAAAATATCAAAAATTATATCTGGTCTCTGAATAAGTGGTCAACCCATATATTGCCAATGCCCATATTTTGCTTTTTATTTTTTATAAATATCGGCACCGATATGTTTTTCTGCTTGGCAGATGTGTTCGAGGCAGGACTTTTATTTTGACGACTTTTATTTTATTTAAACTCATGATTTCAAATTATACTGTGTTTTATGCATTTGCCCAATGTAATATTCATGTCATTTTCACTGTGTGCTATGTATGAAAAATATGATTCCCAATATACACAAACTTCCCAGAATACTAAGTTCCCTATTGGTTTTTAATTATATTTGTATTACATATTTATGTATTTGTGAAAAATACTGTCATCTTAAGTATAAGCATGCTTCTATTACACATTTACTTTTTAATCCACTGGTAAATTTTTTCAAATTTCTTATATATTAATAATAATAACAATTTTAAAAAAAAACATATCGGCTTTAAATCGGCCTCCCTGCTTTCCGGGATATCGGCATCGGCTGTCGGTCGACCACTAGTCTGAACAATTTTTGATATGACTGTATGTGCATATTACCAAACAAACTATGTTCATCTGTTTGACAGGACTCAGAAATGCCGTTTTTAATATTAATTGATTAATTGACAGGTAAACATGTGGACCGATGTGGTCTGATAATGGCTACAAATGACTGCAAAAATCCCAGCGAGTGTGTCATTATCATTACCTTGGATAGTGTCATCCCTCTGTACTTCAGTTTCATCATCGTCGTTCAGACAGTAAACCGTTTCTCTCTTGACGTCGTCTCGCTGGTGGCTCTGAGCATCTACTATGGCCCAGGACTTCTTCACCTTCTCCTCCGTCACCTTCGACGAACAAACACAATATTAGGCCGAGTCACAGCAGGAGAGAGACATCAACCCGTTTGGATCATGATCTGTTAGGAGCTCACAGCCTTGTATCCGACGATGCGGATGGTCAGGGAGCTGCCGATGGTCAGCTGACACGGCCAAGCCATGGGTCTCCTGTCGATGCGCTTGAAGATGGACAGCTTCTCCAGAGCATCACTGCAGCGAACATCAACACTGTCACTTCATGATCACCAATGCACTTTATCAGGATTCGAATTTGTTCTGTATTGATATGAATGCATACCTAAATGTGTAGACCTCCTCCAGGCCGTCCTCGTCCTCGAGGCTGGTCATGATGTTTTTGACCATCTTCAGACCTTGCGTCTGCTCTCTGCTCAAGCCTTTTCCAGGACGGGCAGGAGCTGCTGAGGGTCCCGGTCCATCCCCTCCACCATCCGCTCGCTCCTCACCATCCACAGGGAACGGCAAACTGAACAGATCAAACAAAACACGGATCAGAGCAAAGATTGAGGTGGGAAAAACAACCAGAAATTTGACTGTTAGCATCAAATCTGTGTCACTCAAACAGGAAAAGATCATCTAACTTTATGTTTAACACTTGAGACATATATAAAGTAATATTTAACCATTAAAAAATCTAGTACTTTGGCCTTAGTGTAGAAAACATTGTAATTGTTGAGCCCTGTTGTTATTATCAGTGCACGTTTCTTACAAGAACTGCAGGGTGACGCCAGCTTTCTTCAAGCTGTTGATGATAATGTCCAGCTGATCTGTCGAGGTCTGGACGTTCAGATCCGTCAGCAGGACAATGTTCAGACGCTCAAACTTCTTCCCCCTAAAAAACAATATAGAGTGTGACAGCAGCATAGAAACTTCTCAACTGTGTTTAAGTAAACAGACAAATGTGTGCCCAAATATCTCACATGGTTTCCTGCTGCAACAGGTCCATGCAGACGACCAGAGCATCAAGCCCTGATTAATCAGTCAAGGACTTTACAAAACTGCATTAATGTGTAACAAACTAAATGTAACATTATTAAATTAGATTAGAGATTCAAAAACTTTTTTCCTCAGCTAAATCCCTTTGAAGTAAAATATTTAATTTAATAATGTACTTGTAAGTATTATTTTAATAATTTAACAACACACTCAGATGTTCACAGTGCACTGATGCGGGTCACATGGCATGCAAGTAAACAAACTAGATTTTTTTATAATGTTTGTTTATATCCTTCTTAACGCCATTACAAATATTTCATATAAAAAAAAAAAACAATTATTTAAATTTTTATATTATGTTATATTATATATTTCATGAATTGTAACAACACATAAAGGAAGAGACAAAACTGAGAATCTGCTGAAAATGTAATCCAAGATGTGGATGAGTTTGTTTCTTCATCAGATTTGGAGAAATGTAGCATTGCATCAGTGTCTCATCAATGGATGCTCTGCAGTGAATGGGTGCCGTCAGAATGAGAGTCCAAACAGCTGATAAAAGCATCACAATAATCCACAGCACTCCAGTCCATCAGTTAACATCTGGAGAACACAAAAGTTGCGTGTTTGTGAGAAACGAATCCATCAATAAGACATTTTAACTTTAAAGCTAAGAGTCCATAATCCATAACAACACAGATTTGGCTTGTGAACGGTGCTTGATCCATGCAGATTTCTCTCCTGATTCAGAAAAAGCTTTGAGTTAAAAACGTCTTATAATGGATTCGGTTCTCACAAACACACAGCTTTTGTCTTCTCCAGACATTAACTGGATTACTTGTGGATTATTGTGATGTTTTTATCAGACTCTCATTCTGACGGCACCCATTCACTGCAGAGCATCCACTGCTGAGACACTGATGCAAAGCTACATTTCACCAAATCTGACGATGAAATAAACCCATCTACATCTTGGTTAACCTAAAGTTGAGAAAAGTTTATCACAATATGATTTTTGGGTAACTTTTCCTTTAACCGAGCACCTCATGAGATCTATAGCATGTGTTGTTATCTGTGTAGGGTAACAGGAAGGATACAGTCCGCTTGCTGACCACCCGGTTGCAGTTGGCTCTCAATCTCCTCGAGCAGCTCAAAGTCAGGCATCATGAGGTGCCGGTGGACCGTGATGTGCTCGTACTGGCCGTCTGTGGCCAAGCGGTTCTTAGTGTCATCGGTCCCAAACAGCACCAGACCCACCTCATCTTTATTCTCCGCAAACACCTGAAACACAGAGGACCTCGATCAGGCTCTTTCTGCAGCAAACAGATACTACAAATGAATGGAGAAGAAGTACAAACCTGCCGCTGGATGAACTTCTGGATGACTCTTTTGGCCTGTTCGAAGGGCGGCTCCTGGCCAGGCTCCGAGTTGCTCATAGAGAAACCCACATCCATGCAAAGCACCAACGCTGACTGCACAAACAGATGACAAGACAAAGATGAACATGCATGAAGGAACATAACTCTTTACAGAGAATAGTCTCACATTTCACATGTTACAAAAAAGTTCATCGCAGGGATTTGGAACTGAGTGAAGTGAGTAATGAATATATTGATAGTAAGCTATTTCTTTAACATGTTAACTGTCACTGGGCCCATTTGCTATTACATGTTTTAAACCGTAGTATCTTAGTCTGAACCTAAAGTAATCTTGACAAACTATATTTCATTGGAAAGCTTAAAGACTGTAGTTTTGATATTTGGTGATTGATTTTTAAAAAATAAATTTTACTATAATGCAAGTCCAGGGATCTCGTAGCATGTCTTTTATGTGTTTTCTGAGGTTGAATTGAAATCAGATACTGCCATACTGACCCTTTATTCTTCTGATTGTGATGTCTACTTCATAAATATTGAGGAAAGTATGGAAAAGCATGTTTCAGGTCACTCAAACCATTTATGGAAATGAAGGTGCCCTTAAATGGTTACTTGTGGGGTTCGATGGTCATCTAGTGGAAAAGCTTGGTACTACGCCCAAACAAAATCTCATTGAAAGCTCATTTTTGAGATAGCAACCTCAAAGTTTGAAAATAATTTGTTCAGGTTTTGATTTTCTAGCAGTTTTAGAGTAAAACATATTTTGTAAAAAAAAATATTTTAGATAAAATATAAATATTAAAGCTATTATATTTTATATTTTCATAAACTTAAACATAAACTTTTTTGTTATATAATCCTTACAACTTGTTTCACTTCTACAATAATCTTTAAAAAGTGACCAACCTTAAGTCTTTGGACCAATGCATTCAAAATTCATAACAGTTTAAGTTAGAAATGTCATTTTCACGGCTATGTTCAAAAAGTGGAACCAACAGTTAACAGGTTAAATACTAGATTATATCACAGAGGATACTAAAGTTTGCATTAAAAAAATTAAGAAAAAAAAACCCGGCATTTGAGGGATTCGTCTTAAGATCTTCTTAGCATTAACTCTTTCTGTATGACAACAGTATCATTTTTCAAATGTATAAACCCTGTTTATTTTGTATTTCAGACGACGGATCCCTGTGGATAACACATTTGAGATAAAGCTGAACATAAAGATAAGTTACTTTAATAAATCAACCATTACACTTTGTTTTCTACATGCTTTCAACAAGAGCGAGTGCAACTCTCTGCAGTGTGTAAAGTGCATACATGCCAACCGAGAACGTAATTATATCTAAAGAAATCTACGTAGCATAAAAGTAAATACTCCTTATTAATAATAATATTAAAACGAGCTCAAGGAATAATGACGGAAGCGAGTTACCTTCGCTGCTCGCGCCATCTCTCTGGTTTCCGTCTGTTATTGTTCCGGGTGAGTTCAAGAGCGGGTGATACAAGGTTCCGCCTCAGACAGCGGAACAAAACGATTAAAAACAACAACAAAAACTTTGTGTCCCCACACTTGATGAACGCTTTAATATAATTAAAACATAGTCTGAATACGTAAACGTAAACAGCGTCGTGCTTAGACTCAACCTGTAAAAGTGAAGCACCCAGAGATTATGTAAAATCACGTTAAAGTTAATGGTAAACATTGTTATAGTCAACGGGATGTATCAGTTAACACTGCAGATATCTATAAAAAGATATAAAAAAAGACATTTTCTTACATAAAATGAAACGTGTCCAGTGTAGGTCAAACGTGTTTATAAAAATCCCAATATAGAGGCCTATCCTGTTATAATATAATCTGTCAGATTGTGTCATGACTATATACATGAGGGGTTTTTAGTCTCACTTATGATCACAAAAATCACAAAGGATGGGCGAATATGCATGTATTACTGTGGTGTATGACTTTATGAAGACAAAAACTGAACGAATATATACATATATACATTATATATATATATATATATATATATATATATATATATATATATATATATATATATATATATATATATATATATATATATATATATCTGCTCTACAAGAGATCATGATTCATCAAAGCATGATATTTTAGGTTCATAAACTGCATGGATTGCATAGATGTAAATGTCACACCTTTTGAAAAAAATAAAAATAAAAGGTTAGTAGAGATGTCTTTGTTGTGAGGTAAAAATGAGGGTTAATAAACCTGGCGAGCAAGCAAAAGGAAAAAGTTTATATATATATAGGACTTTCCTACATTAATTTTTTTTTAGCTAGTTAATTGCAAATCATCTGTGAAATTCCTAAATTATAAATTCAGCAAAACATGTTCAACGTGTTCAACAGATGCATAAACCAGACATGAAAATACAGGAGTATTAATTTTATTATCTTCTTTGAGCATCACTGCACAATATAAATGCAAGTTCACACGATTAAATCAAAGAGAAACGAAGAAAAACGTAATGAAAAATTTACTAACCAACCTAATGTTAGACAGAAGAAACACCATTTTCTCATAATGCATTTGATATGCAGTGATTTAAAATGTTATTTTGATGCCTCAGACACAGTCTTTGTACTGGTTATGACTCTTATGAATATAAAATTTTGGAATAATTGTCTGCCCCCATATACACACAAACCCACATTCTGCACATCATTTGCCCCTTCTGTGTTCATTTATTAAATTCTCTGGGGCTCGTCATAAATAAAACTACTCACAGGATACACAGGGCTTCTCACAATCTCACAAAACATCTCACAGTTCACTTGCAGATGATTATATATGGCTTCATTTTACAGGGGGTTATGAAAAGCCTTTACTCCTCTGCTCTTTCAGTAACCCATCTGCTTTACAGAAAAAAACAAAAACCATTTTAAATATAAAAAGAAAGACATGCAAACTGTTTAAAAAAATACAATAAATGAGCAAAGAATAAATAGTTTAGATGTACCGCATATGAAAGAATGAATGTCTTACAATATGAAAAAATGCTGTAAAAAAACAACAACTTTCTTGGTGAGCAAGAGACTAAATTAGTAAAACAAATTAGAGTTTAGCCCAGGATCCAAAATGAATACCTTCCAAGTGCCAATAAAAAATAGCAAAGAATAAATATTTAAAATGTACTGCATATGAAAGAATGAATGCCTCGCAATATGAAAAAAGGACTAAATAAAAGTTTGGCCCATGAGCAGTAACACCACCCTGCATTACATCTGCTGAATGAAATCCAAATGATTCATGTCCTCCACGGAGCCAACTGCAACTATTTGTTCAGTTCTCAGCCCATTTTCTGATGCATTACGTTATTTTCTTCCTAATCCTGATTTCAAGGCAGACAGAATTCACAGAATTATAGCCTTATAGAGAGAAATGCAAACATGACCCGGATGTTTTCTCCCACGTGTAGATAAGTGTTTCACTACACCCCAAGAGTCACAGAAAATTACAGATTTTGCAAAAGTTATTTAAACATTTTTTACAGTACTTTGCAGATCGCAAGTTCAATTCATCCTGAAGCATTACAATTAAAGGAATAGTTGACCCAGAAATGAAAATTTGCTGAAATATACTCACTTTCATGTCATCCAAGATGTAGATCGTTTCTTCATCAGATTTGCTTCACCAATGCATCTGCCAAAAGCTGCATGTTTATAAAAAATAAAATATATCATTAAGATGATTTACCTTTAAACTGTTGCTCCCGGATAAAATACAAGTCCTTAATCCATAGTAACACAACACAAATACGTGGCTGGATTTTGATGAGAGACACAACAGGAGAAGGCGTTTTCATAAGAAGAAATGTTATTATGGATTATGAACTCGTATTTTAGCCAGAAGCAATGGCTTTAAACTCAATTCCTGGAGGGCCACAGCTCTGTACAGTGAACTGGAGTGCTGTGGATTATTGTGATGTATTTATCAGTTGTCTGGACTCTCATTCTGACGGCACCCATTCACTGCAGAGCATCCATTGATGAGACACTGATGCAATGCTACATTTCTCCAAATCTGATGAAGAAACAAACTCATCCTGATCTTGTATGACCTAATGGTGAGTACATTTTCAGGAAATGTTGTTTCTGGGAGAACTATTATAATATATTATTAAAATGCAGGGCTGTGTAACCATCAGAGATTTCTAATCACACCGAGGATGTTTGCTGCGACTTTCCCCGCAGACTCCCAGAAATAGTGTCCGAGTCCAGCAGCTCGACCACGCTGTACGGAGAACAGTCCTCCAGTCCCAGCTTCCCACAAGCCCATCCGCAGAAACCCTTCTCCAGATCCCTGACCGACAGCCACCACTCGCTGAAGGCCCAGGACACCTGCACCACGGCCGAGTACAAGCCCAGCGACAGCGACAGAGCCACGATGAGCACGGGGTAGAAGATGATGAGGAACGGGCAGACCGTGATCTTATGGCAGAACGTCCGCTCCTCGTTGTACACCAGGAATATATTGTACCAAGTGAGAGTACCGTAGTAAAACGAGGTGATGAAGGACAGGACGAAGACGAAGGGAGCGCAGGAGAGGCTCCACAGGACAACATGGGGTCCCTGAGAAAGACCGAGACCACACGAGCGACTCGATCCCTCGCGAGCGTCGCATTCGGCATCCAGACGCTCCTTTGACCTGGCCATCTCCTGCAGCTCTCTCTCGGTGAGCGTGACGTGGATGTCCACCATCTGACCTTTCTTCTTTCCGCGTGTGATGGTCCCCGTGAGCGTCACGTAGCGGCTGTCAGGAGACACGGCCCAACCTGATGAAGCCAAGACATTTCATTTAGGATGAGACCGAATCCAGGAGGCTGCGGGATTTTTAATGCAATCCTCATTTGGGATCCTGGAGCACGAAACCAGTCTGAAGTCTCTGGGGTATATTTGTAGCAATAGCCAAATGTATGGGTCAAAATAAAAGATTTTTCTTTTATTGCGAATAACATTATGATATTAAGTAAAGATCATGTTCCATGAATATATTTGGTAAATCTCCTGCCGTAAATATATCAAAACGTGCTTTTTGATTAGTAATATGCATTGTTAAGATCTTCATTCGGGCAACTTTAAAAGCATTTTTCTCAGTATTGAGATTTTTTGCACCCTCAAATTTCCAAATAGTTGTATCTCAGACAAATTTTGTCCGATCCTAGCAAACCATACATCAATGGAAGCTTATTTATTAAACTTTCAGACGGTATAAATCAATTAAAAAAAATTGACCCTTATGACCGGTTTTGTGGTCCAGGTTCAAGAACAAATGCAATTAATATTTAGTAATATTATTGGTTCAGCTGCAATGACACTATCAGGTAAGGCTTCATTATGATGCATTATGACACTAATTTCATAACATTGACAGTTATTGAACTAATCTGAATCAACATTGGACTAAATTGAGCTGAATAATGACATTTTTGTCATCCACTTTACAGTTGAAACTTGTTTCATAATTGATGAATTTTACAAAATTAGCACTGTTATTTTTCTGTTTATTAATGTTAAGCTTCTTTGAAACAATCTGTAAAGTATAAAGGGCAATAGAAATACATTTGACTTGCCAGGGCTAACATCACGAGGAATTAGAGCTGCAAGATTCTTGATACGAGAACTACATTTTCACTGAATTAAGCTGCATAACGACACCAACTTTGCAACATTGACAGTTATTGAACTGAACTGAATCAACATTAAACAGCAGTACTATCTTTTTGTAGAGCTGCTTTACAGATGAAATGAAATTGGTTTAATAACCCATTCATTCATTTGTTATTTTATCTTTTAAGATAAAAGAGTTTACAGTATTTAAAATATTAACTTTTACATAAGTTTCACAACTCAAAACTTCTTCCCCACTTATGAAGAAATGGCATTTTGTCACCGTCCAATAAAAAAAAACAAAAAAAACCTTAGAAATCTTTAGCCAATTTTGATGTTTGACCATAGACAGAATCGTTCACTAAGAGATGTGAAATGATAGAAGTCTTTTTAGGTTGTTGAAAGTAATTAATTCTATTATTTTCAGTTAATTTTGAATGTTTTCTTTGTGAGAGAAAGGTTGTTGTTGTTTTTTTTGGGGGGGGGGGCATTTTTTATTGGCCAACAAAAATGTGATTATTTGTATGATCATTTAACATTATCAGTAAGAGTTAGGGTTATGGTGGTGAAAATCTAAAATAAGTCTGATTTATGTTCAATTAAACTTTACTAACTTTTGACTTTACTGTTCAAAACAAGACTTTTAAATGTTTTTAAAAGAAGTCTCTTCTGCTCACCTAAGGCTGCATTTATTTGAACAAAAATACAGTAATTTTTTATGTGAATATATTTTAAACTGAAATTCATTTATTTGATGCACAGCTGTATATTCAGCACCATTACTCCAGTCTTCAGTGTCACGTGATCTTCAGAAATCATTCTGATATGCTGATTTACTGCTCCAGAAACATTTCTGATTATTGACAATGTTGAAAAAAGCTGTGACACACTTATATTTTTCGGCATACTTTGATGAATAAAAAATTCCAAAGGACAGCATTTATTTGAAATGTAAATCTTTTGTACCATCATACATACAGTAAATGTCTTTACAGTCACTTTTGATCGATTTAATGCATCCTTGCAAGTATTCAATTCTTAAGTATTCTTAAGTATTAACAGACCACCTGACCAAAAAAAAAGTTGTTGTCTGAATTTAAATAAGTATTTATAAATATTTAAATGTGTTTTGTATTCTGCTTGAGTTGCACTGAATTTCGGCATCAGTTAGGGTTAAATGAAACTGATTTTTACATTTAGTTTTGTAGTGGAAAGACATTGCTAAGTGGCTTAAGTGTCCGAAACCTTTTCTTACTAGATTGCATGCTTCACCTTCACTGCTGGGGTTGTTCAGGAACGTAGCTCCCTCTTCAGAGTTCCTCTCTCCAGCCTCGCTATCTCCTCCATGGTCTCTCTCTGGATCAGAGCGGTAGACGATGATGGACTCCGGCCGGTGCTCTCGCTTTCTCCTCTTCCTTCGAGTGCTGGTGCTTCCTTCATCCTGCCCTTCTGAGACCTCTGACCTTACAGACTCCAGCTGAGGGCTGGCAGACCTGAGCTGCTCCACCTGCTCCATGTTAGTGTCTCACAAGCTTTGGGAGGAGATACAACTTCAGAAAGACTGGAGAAGGCTATTTACTCCATCCGAACATGACAGGCCTGTGGGAATGAGAGAGAAACATGATGCACAGTTGATATTTGGCACGCATTCACTCAAAAAGGAAACTAAGGAAAACATGACATTATTTTGCATTACTTGAACTAAAAGGTAAAAAATATAAATGTATACAAGAGAGTCTATAAGACAATACTGAGGCAAGATATCACATATTTTTACAAAATCATACATATATTCAAATTGTATGTGTAAATTGTATTGGTTTTATTGAGAAATAATAATGAGTTAAAACATGTTAATTGAAATAAAGCTAAAGTAATATTAGAAATAGAAATATTAGTTGGTATTAATTAGAACTAATTTGGAAATTTAAGGATTTATTTAGAAAAGGTACAATTGAAATGCTAAAATTACTAAAGCTGAAATAAAAATAATTATAAAAAAATTATAAAAGCACATTAGAATTAAAAATGTTTAGGAATTAATTAGAAAATTAAGAATTACATACAGTATGCAAGTTTAGGTTGAAGCACTACAATTACTAAAACTGTAATAGAATAAATTCAAGTTAAATAGAAATATTCAAAACAAAAATAAATAAAAATGCAAAGCACGTAAAATTAGAAATGTGGCAACTGACTGAAATTAAAGTAAAAAATAAACACATGAAAGTAACCAAAGTACTAACTAGAAATGTTGCCATGGAAGCTAACTGGAATAAAATAAGTGTAGGTCGAAGTAATAAAATGTCTAAAACTGGAATAAAGATAATAGAATTAATAAAAATAATAATAAAAAGGACAATAAAGGAACAAAATTGCTAATGCACATAACAATAATAAAAACAATCTAAAGGATCAGCACATAACAAATGACTAAAACAAACAGGAATTTAAATGAAAACGGAAAATATACAAATAAAAGCTGATTTAAAATATTAATAAATTCTAAAAAGTATATAAAAATATAAAAATAACCCTGACATGTACAATAGCTTTGTTGTTGCAAACAACAGCCCTCCGTTCATTCAGCTCTAAACAAAGACATGCACATGAGTAGTACAGTACAGTACAGTAAAATGTTTTAATAAAACAGCATATGAAACTAGAATCCCTTGATCCGAGCCCGCCTGAGATGAGTGTTTATTTTGATCGCTATTGTGTAATGCCTGAGAGCCTTTCTCTCAGCTGATCAGCTCTGGCTTTAATCACACCCAAACCCGGATCTACTGTAACAAACGTCTTCTTCACAACCACCAGAAGCTCCTGCTGGATTCATGAGAACTACATTTTTATTTCTTACCTACCAGATGTAAATGCATGAAATAGCAGCTGTGAAAACTCTTGCGATTAAATGCTTAGCTGCGTTAGCTGAGACAGATGCGCCTGGGCCACAGTGAACGCAAGCCACGCCCACAGAATCTGGAACGTCTCTCCTGTCCAATCAGACGACGCTAAATCGAAGCCCATCCTAGCTGAAGCAGCTGTGATCTCAGAGACGTGCAATCTGAATCTTGTGAACTACATTCAATATTTTATTATAAATATTTATTTTTAAATATCATTTTATTCGTATTTGTGTTTATGTCTCTGTCTGTGTAATATTAAATATGTTTATTTAATATAATAAATGCGTATTTAGTAAAATAACAAAATAAATGAAAATAAAAATGTACATAAATGTTGTGAATAAAAAGTTTTATGCTACTGACTGAGCATGGACAAGTCGTTGTAATTATTTATTCAGAAAACAAGTAACGACTCGTTTCATGACACGCTAACCAAATACTTAATTAATTTACTTTTAATATTTTGTTTAGCATACGGCATATTTATTATTAAATTTATTTGGAAATCATAGAACATATTTTTGAAAATTTTTATATATTATGTATATATATATATATATATATATATATATATATATATATATATATATATATATATATATATATATATATATATATATATATATATTATGACAACAAACTGTTAGAAGAAAGGGATCACTGGTTCTTTACTCAACTCCAAAGAACCTTTTATGCTAAAAAGGTTCTATAATGACAAGAAAGAACCCTTTTGGCACAAAGGGTTCATGTCTTGAATTTTGTGATCTTTCACATGCATTCATAAATGCATTTGAATAAACCGAATAATGCAGTGAAAGAACGCACTCAAAATGCACACGCGCACTAGTATGACTTCATCATGTAACTTTACATTAGCCTAGATGAATGCACTTTTTAGGCACGATTTGTTCAGTTTTTGAATAAACTGATACTTTTAAAAGGCACATCATTAAAACAAAAAATACGAGTTCACATTTCACACCCAAACAAGCGTGGAAAACGTAATTATAACTAGCTACTAAATTAGTTTAAAAAAATGCCTATCCATATACAACTATGATTCACGATCCCCAAACTGACTCAAATGTTTCGCGAACCCGCTTTGAACTCCTGAACTGACTCAAATGATTCGCGATCCCGCTACGAACTCCCGAACTGATTCAAATGATTTGCGATCCCCAAACTGACTCAAATGATTCGCGAACCCGCTACGAACTCCCAAACTGACTCAAATGATTCGCGATCCCACTCCAACTCCCAAACTGGAGTCAGATTACTCAAATTATTCGCGATCCCGCTATGAACTCCCGAACTGCTTCAAATGATTTGCGATCCCCAAGTTGACTCAAATGATTCGCGATCCCGCTACAAACTCCCGAACTTATTCAAATGATTCGCGATCCCCGAATTGACTCAAATGATTCGCGATCCCTCTACGAACTCCCGAACTTACTCATATGATTCGCGATCCCGCTACGAACTCCCGAACTTTTTCAAATGATTCGCGATCCCCAAATTGACTCAAATGATTCGCGATCCCGCTACGAACTCCCGAACTGACTCAAATTATTTTTATACATTGTCATGTATCTTTAGAAATAAATAATGGACAAACGGAGTCTTTAAACGCCTCAGATGTAAAGTTATTCGCTGTCAAAATGACGCCAAAATGAATGGGAGTCAATGGGAAGGCTAACGCAAGTGAAATTCTGCTACAAGATGGCAGCACGCGGCCAACTTTAACTTCAACTTCAACTTCAACGTCGACTTCCTTGGATCAGTGAGCAGCGTCTCGGACGGATGACGTCACTTCCAATGGAGGCATGTTGTACACGCCCCCACGTCAGAAAAGTGAAGCGCAAAGGAAAAATGGTATCGCAAGCTCAAATTAGACTGACACGGAAAATAAAAGCAGCGTTGCAAATAAATTAATAGATATGACCATGGTAAATATTTATTGCAAAATCATTGCTTTGATGTATGTATTTTCCTCAATACTTTAAATATATATATTTTAATTGTTTTTGTATATTTTAAACAAGGTAAATCTTTCTGATTCATTAAAATAAAAAGTCACATACATGGATTTTTCTGGGCTAAACCCCGGGTCGCGTTTTTTACTGTCTATGGTTTTTTTTGGGCTCATTAAAAAAATATATGGTTGCTTGTTAAAAGAGTTTTGTTCCCATTTTGATTTTTGTAAAATAACTTCTGATTTTTAATTTTTAAATAAAACATTAGTTTCCGTTTGATATGTTGCAGGCTCATTTATTCGTAATAAATAATTGATAATAAATTGTCAAAAAATACTGGGCTTGTTTTTGAAGCTTCGGTTGGTTTTTTGACAACAGAGTGACAGTTATCTCGCGAAATAACGGACGCGCACGAGCTCTGTTTAAAATACGTCGAAACGCACAGTATTCGCCTTAAATACGCAAATTTGCCTTATTTTATATCGTACGATTGAAAAATAGATCTATTTGAGTGATCAGTGTGCTATTTTTTTCAGGTTTTAAATGGAGGAGCAGACGGTAAATCAACTGGACAACCTGCTGCTTCAGTTAGGTAACGTATTGAGAACGCTTCATTTCATCATTTGTTTACATATTCTGATACGTTTAACTTGGTGTTTACTGTATACTGTAATATATAAACAGGTATAGAAACACGAGAACTTGCTCAGAAGAAGGATGACCTCAAACAACAAATACAAAGTAGGTTTTTAAAACTCTGGAAATATAAAAAGTTCTCAAAAAGTGGAAGAATCTCTCAGTTGTAAAGAAGGAAACAATTGCTCTGTGTTTTTAGTTTGTGAGTCCAACATTCAAGAGAAGAAGGATTACATCAGCACAACTCACAAGACCCTCAGCAGACTCAGTGAGGAAGTCCAGCAAAAACAAACCATGCTGAAGTTCATCAAAGAAAACACCAAGAAGTACGGCAAAGTGTGAGGCTGACAATATTGTTATTTTCAAGTCCCAAAGAGAGTGTAATATAAATATTCTGATATCAGTCTTCAGCGAACAGGTCATCTGCTGCTTCAATATGAAAAGACACTGGAAGCTGAGCTAGAGAAGAGACAGGACAGCTATAATCAAGACATGTAGGTCAAGCCTGACGTATAGTCATACAAATATTTCCATTTCAAAAGGAACAGTTCATTGACCTCATTGAAAAAGTCACACTTCATATTTTTTACATCAACCTTTTATTGCTCGTATAGACTGATACAGTTAGATGAATCAAGACTTGTCTTAGCACTTTAATTAAAATTAAAAATTAAATTTATGCATTTAGCAGACACTATTATCCAAAGCGACTTACAATGCATTCAGGCTATACATTTTTTACCTGTCATGTGTTCCCGGGGAATTGAACCCCCAACCTTGCGCTTGTTAATGCAATGCTCTACCACTTGAGCTACAGGAACACTAAAAAATAAATGACACATTACACATTAGCACTTGCGTATTATTGCCCTTTCGTTGGTTTTGATTGCATCTATTGTCCTCATTTGCACTGTAAAAATTAATCTGTAAAATATACTGTAAAAAATCGACAGCTGTGGTTGCCAGAATTATACCATAAAAATACGGTAACACCATTTAAAGTTTAACAGTTTTATACCTTAAAAAAATGCAGTACCACCGTTTTAGGTTTAACGGCCGTATATCGTCAAAAAAATATGGTAACACCGTTGTAGGTTTAACGTTTTATACCTTAAAAATACAGTAACACTGTTTTAGGTTTAACGGTTGTATATCGTAAAAAATACAGTAACACAGTTTTAGGTTTAATAGACCAACGCTACTTTTGCGTCATCGAAGGTTAACGCCCCTTTTTGGGGGAAAACAAACGGATTCCCCTGATACAGAACTCGCTCTAATTTCTTGATAGCAAAAATAGCAGAAACATACACACTCTCTTTGCCGGCCGAGGACCGCGAGAGGTATTTAATGAAGCTACTGGATACGGTGTTTACAGAGGTTTCTCTTTGAAATGGTAGAAAACTGGATTAATATCCCCACGCAGTGGCCAAATATGGACATCTAACGTTACCATTATCTCGTGGAATCACCAAGTAGCCTACTTTTGTCATTAACATACTCACAGTATGATAAACTAGACGATGAGGCCATGTCAAGAGGAGTCGGTGGTTTACTTGGATCATATTTCACTTGATTTAAGCTATTGACAGTTTTGTTGTAGTTAGAAATACGAAGCTGCTAGTAAATACGTGATAAACGTAAGCTCTCATTAGGCACGCTACCTTGGCTGTTAACTGATTTTAAGTTTCAAATATTCGCAGGCTAGGACTAAACAATATAACTATTATACAATATCTGTTTGTAATTGTGTCTGACAGGCCTGTACACATCAGAAACAATATCAATAAACATAACAGCTAAGAGAAAAAAATGAGAAGAAAAATAGTTATTTCAAAGAAAAAATATCAAATTCTAACAAAATTTGAAGTGCAACATAGAAAATTCTCAGCGTCTGCTAAATGACTAAATGTAAATATAGTGAGAATATCTATAGGAAAAAAAAAAGCAATTTGGTGGAAATTCTGATGCTGGTAACATAAATCGATGAGATAGCAGATACTTACATTAAAATCATATAAATACTCACTAATATGTCTTAATAAGATGATATTTGCTGTAAGTGCACGCGTGTAGATTATGCGCAACAGGTTTTTCAGCAACCATGTGTATAATTCATAGGCTTTGGAAAATCAGATATCAAATATGACACAGTTCAGGGTTTAAAGGGTTAAAGATGCTTGGTCTTTGAAGGAAAATCTTCCAGGAGAGAATGGAGAGCTATAGGAACGTGTTTCAGCAGTATAAGGATCGATACTGTCAGAACTCGCTCGCTCAAAAACTGCTGAAGATTCAAGGTGAGAATGAGGAAATCGAGAGGAGGATCAGAGCAACCGAAGAACAAATATTGGAGAAAGAGAGAGAACTGATGGCAGCGCTGGGTAATTCACCTGTTTCCTCCAAAAGACATCCACAAAGTTGAAAATACATTTGAAAACAGATTTTTAAAAATGTATTTACATGTCAGATCTTGTGTTTTGATAGGTGAAGATGAGCCAGTCACTGATGCTGCTGACAGGTATTTTTTCGTCACAGCAGATTATTATTATTTTTTATGTCAGGTTAATACACATTCTTTCTCCTATGAAAATAGTAAGTGTCAAGACAATGAGGTCTCTCAAATTGAAAACAGGGAGTCATTTGATGAAATGAAACCTCATCAAGACCTCATAATGCAGGTACTGTTCTTCTGCTGTTTCCTGCAGAAAAATCTATTCAAACTGGCCGACTTCTATTGGTAAATGAATATGTTGAGATATGGCATTGTGAATTCTGTAACTTCTAGAAGCCTGAAGAATATGCAGATGAGCACATGGTTGCTGAAGGTCCTTCTGAGGAAGACAAGGATAAAACAGATGAAAGTGAATCTCAAACTGACACATTTCACCACGGACTATGGACAAAGACCGGAGAAACTGGAGAAGGTAAACCCCAGCAAATATTAATATATTGAGCGTATCACAAAATAAACCTCAACGAGCACATACACTGACCAATAACAATCCTTTCGTTTTAGATCAAATGCAAGAAGGTGATCAGAAGCAGTCAGAGGAGGTGAACGAACTGGTACAGTTGAAACTCAATAATCACCCTCACAACTGATTTTAAAGGATTTTTTCACGATTATTTGATGAATAAAAAAGATCAATAGAACAGCATGGAAATAGAAACCTTTTGCAACATTATAAACGTCTTTACTGCCACCTCTGGTCAATTTAATGCATCCTTGCTGAATAAACGTATTTTCTTTATTTAATGAAAAAAAAAAAAAAAGTCACTTATCCAAATTTTTTTAATTGTTGTGTATCACGGTTTCCACAAAAAAATATGAAGCAGCACAACTGTTTTCAACATTGATAATAATCAGAAATGTTTCTCGGGCTGGAAATCAGTATATTATTCTGATTTCTGAAGATCATGTGACACTTGAGACTGGAGGAATGATGCTGAAAATACAGCGGAGCATCACAGGAATAAATACAATTTTACAGTAGAAACAGTTATTTAAAATTGTAATAATAGATAAAAAATACTGTATTTTTGATTAAATAAATGCAGCCTTGTCGCCCCACAAAAAAACAAAACAAAAAAAAAAGCATTAGCAAATCTTGCTTAGTCCAACCTTTATATATTCCTATATGATCTGTCTGAATGAATGCAGGAGGGGAATATGAATGTTTCATGTGCTTCTGAGCTCATGGTGGAAGTGTCAGAGGAGGAAGAGGAAGATTGTCTGGAGGTGACCACAGCAGATGCTCAGGAGGACACAGTGAATGAGCGTGGCATCTGTCCTCCACCATCACCAGCTAGAATAAAAGCCATGCCAACCACCCCCACCTTCTCTCTAAAGTACGACCCATTCAGCTGTGTTTATGATGAAGCATCCTGTGCCTTTATATGCAGCAAACTGTCACTTCCATTAGTCTGAAGTCAACATTTGCAACCCATTTTACATCATGCATTTCTCAGGGATGCACCTACATTTACTTTTATTCATTTAGCAGATGCTTTTACCCAAAGCGACAAGTGATTCATCTTAAGTAGGCAATAATTTGAGAAATATAAGGTTTCATGAGGTATATAAGACAGATTTTTTATTTTATTTTATTAATTGCAATTCATTCCTTTTTTTTATTGCACAACAAAAACCTGCACAAGAAGTGGTTGAGTGTATGTCAACCAAACAGCATTTAGAAGAACTTATATATTGATTCTATCAATGCATGTAACATTCATTGATGAATCTAGTACTAGTTTGAGACCGATAACTGTCGGATCTGTTAACAGCAACAGTCCCAGTTCCTCACCTGGACGGCAGGAGGTCTCAGACACCAAGTCGCCCGCTTTTGTCTTCTCCATGAATTCTGGTCCCAGTACACCTGCGTTCTCTAAGCTGGGCTGTGATTTTGCTGCAGAAGAGGTGAACTTCAGAAGACTGACACATGCATCGTTTCTTCAATAAAAGCTTCATCGTTTCATCTGTGTGTATGTTTGTGTGCTTATGTTGTAGGCATCTCCATTTACCTTCACGAGCTCCTATTTCAGCGACAGGGTATTTATGGAGGAACTCTGACGTTTGTAATAATGATTGAACATTTTAAATGTCTGAAAGCTGATTCTGTGTTTCTGGTGGTAACAGAAGTCCCCAGGATTGGCACCCAAGTTCTCAGGTGAAGAACGAACATGAGTAATATCTAACATCCAAACCGGTCAAGAATATAGCCATGTCACTGGGGTGGTACCTTTTCAAATGGTGCACCCTTCTACTTAAAAGCTCCATATTTGGACCTTAAAGGTACACATCTGTACCTAAAGTGTATCTATGAGTATCTAGAAGGTACTATCTTTTGAAAAGGTACCACCAGTGAAAGCTTTTGTACCTTTTTTCTGAGGACACATTGCACACCAACCACAGAGAAAATAGATTAAATAGATGAAAGATTAAACCATATTTACATCCATTAATATGGTTTCTCTGTAAGGTTTCCTGTTCGACGAAGCCGAGAGTCGTCAAGAGGAGTTTTCCTTCTCGTTCGGGACGGTGAGCCCTCAGCAGAACTCCTCCACACCGGACACGGCAGGTTCTGCGGATTCATTTCCATTTTCATTCAGCTTTGGAAAAATATAACTTCATTAACATGAATCTCATTTCTATAGCTTTACTTGAGAAATGTGTTCAGATAAGAGTGTGTTAGAGTCTGTTGAAGTTCAGTTCTAGATCCTAGATTCGTTCAGATGTGTTTGTGATCCTGGTCAGTTTGTTCAAGTTTGTTTTAACATGTGATTCACAATATTCTATTTACAAAGGTCATTAGAATGCATTATTATACTAGTTAAACTTGAACATTATAATTATTAGAAAATTAGAGGAATGTTAATTTCATGAATGATGTTCTTATTAAATGTATTTGATGCTACATCGTAAATGAAAACATAACAATGCCATCTTCAAAGTTCAAAAAAGTCTATTTGTTTTTCCACCACTTACAGTACAACACAGAAAGTATTTTATATATATATATATATTTATATATTATATATGTACTGTACTGTATATATTTCTTAAATGACTGGACAGTCCTTGTAACATGACATCTAGCCACATTACTACATTCATTTACATACAGTTGTGTGATTTCAATTCAAGTACAACATGATCCTGGAACAACATTCCAATCAACCGGTCAGAATTGAAATATAACTTTTAGGCTTAAAATTAGGGTTATGTGCTTCTGCACTATTGTTACTCAGCTATCCATGTAGTTTTTTATGGCGAGTGTGATTTCACCAAGTACAACATGTTCCTGGATCAACAACATCCTTCCAGAATATGTTGATCCAGGAACATGTCTTACTTGGCTAAATCACGGCGGCCTTACATTCATAGACAGAAACACTACTGTAAATGAATATCTTACTGCATAATCTCCATCTGTATCTGTAGCACAATACATCAAACCATTTTATGTTGATGAATGATCCACGCTACAAACTGGAAATAGAGAAGATATAGTTTATGTTTATGAATTTAATAAACTCAGTTATAATTATCCTGGTAGCCTCCGGTAAAAACACAGGTCTATAATGATTAAACACACACACACACACACTGATATATATATATATATATATATATATATATATATATATATATATATTCACACTGATATAATCAAACTTAATGTTCCAATCTGTTTAAACTGATTTTAACATTTTATAAAAGTGTCCATTATCTTTTGAGTCACATTCTTACATTTAATCAGTGAATTAGAATTAGAATTCAACACAGAAGCTGCATCTGAAGTGGCATTTAGATGTGTATATGAAAGACATCAATGTATTTAACTGCAATTACAAAAGCATACATAATGTTTTGATATATTAAACATAACATTTTATATACTTATATTTGAAATGATAAAAAGCACTTTTACAAGTTGTTTGAACTGAAATGAATGTTGGCATTGTGTGTACACAACCTCCCTATAATGATAAAAAAAAAACATCCAGTGTTTTTTATTTTTAATCTACAATACTGTTGTTGGATGTGATAATGAACATAGCAGTCATTATTTACTTCCTACATCTGATCCGCTGAAGACTCAGTGGATTGCGTTTGTTTCTGAAGGGAATGAACCCCTGATCTACATAAATGTGTCTATGCTCGTACGGATCATTCGTGATCCAGCCTCACCTCCAGAAGAAGTGAGTTTAAGGTTTTTTAATTAATCTTTGCAAATCGCCTTTACTAATAATGTGTTAATTAGCAAGTTTCATGATGAATCCAGCTAGAGTAAACCGTCTTTCAGAGAGCAGCTCAGAAGAGAGGAGCGGAGTCAGCGGAGCTCATTAACATTTTAAGGAAAATGCTACAAAATGGCTTGCTCTGAAAAGAGCGGTAAAACATTTTTTACACTACCATTGAGAAATTTTTACCAAACCATGTTAGAGACATTTAAATAAAGTAGTCATATGATGCTGCTAAAAAGAACATTATTTGTCGGAATGAAATGTGTTTATATGGTTTAAGGTTAAAAAAACATTATTTTCCACATACTGTATATTATCGTTTCTCCTGTATGCCCCGTCTTTTCTGAAACGCATCGATTTTTACAAAGCACATCAAGGTGTGCTCTGATTGGCCAGCTATCCAGTGCGCTGTGATTGGCCGAATACCTAAAGCTGTGACGGAAATGTTACGCTCCTTAACATACTGTGCCCTGTCCAGCCAGAGCGATGAGACATAAACATAAAAATGTATAACTTCAGACTTATGTGCCTTTAGAAGATTCTGTTCTGCAAGTGAAGCTCACTTTATTGCTATTTAGTTTTCTTTTTATTTATTATATTAAACAAAAAAACCTTGCTATGTGTACCGTGTTTAAGCTGAGACTTGTTAACCGAAATACAACTTTAAGGGATGCTATAACCTAGAAACACTATGTGCATGCTGGGATTGAGAATGGTTTGTTTTACACCTTATAAAGACACATTAAAATACTTTCAAATCAATTGCATTTTATAACAAATAAGCTATATATATATATATATATATATATATATATATATATATATATATATATATATATATATATATATATATTTATTTATTTTTATTTTTTAATTCGGAAAATAAATTTTTTTCGCATTGGTTTCAGTCTGATTATGTCATCCTCTGTAAATTGCAAATGCAATATAATTTGTGAACTTTGAACATGCAGTGCACAGATATGTTATCTGGCACTTAAACTCTGTTCGGTCTCATACTTCATACATAAGTGAATGGGCATGAAATACTGTATTTATGGCTATAATGGATATATACAGCACATTTTAAACCTCTCGAGTCAATCTAGTCACAAGATCAGAACAGAACGAGCAGAGGCGGCAGAGTTTGGTACAGTACAGCAGTGTTTATTCCATGCAGTTGCTCTGCCTTGATTTTACAAGTCACTCCTGTCGCACTGTACACAGGCTATTACAGAAATCATCAGGATCGGTTGATCATAACACCATTCAAGATAAAGGAAAAGGGCTGAGACATGAGTAAGAAACAAACTGGAAGGAGGCTAATGAGCCCAGAGCTGAAGATATTCTGCACAAAAATAGTTCATTTTTAAATACCTGTATATGTAGTAGCAATTAAAAACGGTTAACATGAATAAGGACAGACGATGGCAGGAGAAACGGTACGGTTCATACTTTCAATGCTCTGTGATGCAGCCAAAGAACTGTATGACACTGGAATTATCTTCACAACCAGAACATGTGCGTGTCATTTATTACAACGATTAAATGTGAGCCAATTATCTCTTGCTAGAAACAATGGTCTACGAGAACGACATCTGAAAAGTGTTCAGATACATAATAAATGTCCAGATATCCCCCCCCCCTCGTTTTCCAGAATAACATAGAGGTGAAGAAAATATGGAAGCTTGTTTCTGCCACATGAAAAACTTTTTTTTTTACCTCATGAATCAGATTTTTTTTTTATCTGACTTTTTTTAAAATCAAAATTATTATTATTTTTTTTATATATGATTTAAATTTTAAGGAAAAAGTTAGAATAGCAAAAGAAACTCAAATAGTTTATATCGTGCTATTCTGACTTTTTTTTTTTTTTTTTTACATTTTGCAATGATTTTTTCAAACCATAAAATATACAGTATATATATATTTTTTTCAGACTTTTTTCTCGATTCCTTATTTATTTCTTGCAATTATGTTTTTTTTCGCCCTGCTATAAAATAATTAAAATAAAGTATTTCTGTTTATATTTCATGGCAGAAATGGGCTTCCATAAGAAAATGTCCAGATGTTGATTTCTATTCTTCAAGATGCCATCTCATCTCATCTCATCAGTAATACTTCTGAAGACAGTTCTAACATACATGAGACTATTATGAAATTATGAAGAAACAGAAATTAACAGCCAGTGCTTCAAAATAAATTAATGATCGTGTAGACCAGCTACAAAAAAAAAAAAAAAAAAACAAGAAAAAAAAAAAGACATTTTTAAATTAAATGAGAATCATAATTTACAGATTTGTGGTGGCGCTGTGGCCGGAAAGACTTCATACATCATCATACTTCATGCATCAGTCACTAAAAACCCAGGCCTGATCTTTAGTGGATCACGTAAACGGAGAGAATGAGGTTGGTGCGTGTTTTCGGTTCGCCTTCGTTACAATTAGTTCTCTTCATCTAAACACACCTTGTGTTTTTAGCACATTACCATCACACTGAACAGAAATGACAAAAATTGTACAGTAATGGCTTATTTTGCCCCTTGTAGACATGAAATCAACATGAAAAGCCGTTCACAACCCATTTTGCTTCTGCAATCTTTAATAGTTCTTGGTGAAACTGGATTTTTATTCATCAGACATTGATCGAATAGTTAAAAATGCGCGTTATATACCAGAACGGAGATAAAAATGAAAACCAAAAACAGTTTTCAAAAGCCTTTGCTTTGTTCATTTGCTGCAAACTCACAGCTTTTCTCATAAACTCATTGATAGTGTTGTTTTAATGTAGAAGTGCGTCTCGCAAGGCATCTTACTCTTTAGGAAGATTTCGGAAAATAATAATAATAATAATAATAATAATACCATTCACAGTTTACTTCACATGCCGTCTCCGGTTCAGAAACACATCCGGCTGCATTTACTGATGATGAACGAGGCATTTTAACTAGTGCTATAACATCTAGATCTAAACACAGGGTAAATATGAATGCAACAATTAAATATCAGACATGCCGGATGATGCAGTGTCCCTTTCATAAGGAAACGACAAATAAAAACATGTTAGCGAGGGAGAATTTACACACAGACTACGTTCACACTAAGATTTAATCCAGTTTGTTTTGTTCACAAAAATCATGGATTTCAATGCAGTGCAAAATTTTCCAAATGACCGAGACAAGACAAACAAACTACTTTTTCATAGCGGAGAATAATTCGCACTAAAGCACTGAACCTGAGCACAAACCAGCAAAAAGCACCGGAGTACTTCCATTTCTTGCCTTTTTCTTTTATACAAAAAAAAAAAATAATAATAATGAACTCAAGTCTGCAAAAATAGGTCTTTTACAAAGCACCTTCCCTCACCTGGCATCTGTCCAGCCTGCTAGACAGTCATCCTGAGCCAATGATTCTCCACAGCCTGAGCGCATTATTGCTGATTGAACAAACGAGCTCTGCTTCCTTGAACGGCACGCTAGAAACACACCGAACACGTTACAGATGCTTCAGACGGATGCTTTCACCAAAAATCACAATTCTGTCAGCATCTGTGTTGTCCCAGACTCATCTGACTTCTTGCATGGAACACAGACGTCATATTGTGATACTTTTATGGTCCTTGTTTTTGGTCGTTTTGGAGCTTGACGGGTTGCATGGAAGAAACTGGTTTGGAACAACATGAACTTTACACTTGTTTTTTTGGGTTTATGATCCCTTTAAAACTACAGGGACACTGCATCTCCAGAAAAGCATCACTGCTGTTTAAAAGACTGGAATAATTACTGTTTTTAATGTTTTTGAAATAACTCGTCTGTTCACCAAGGCTGCATTTATTTGATTGAAAACACAGCACAAATAGTGAAATATTATTACAAGTTAAAATGAACTGTTTTCTAGGTGAATATATGTTTAAAATGTCATTTATTTCTGTGATGCACAGCTGAATTTCCATCATCATTAGTCTTCAGTGTCACATTATCAACATTTCTGATTATTATCAATGTTGATATGTTTGTAGAAACCATAAGATAAAAAAGAAGAAATTAATACTTTTGTTCAGCAAAGATGCATTAAATTGATCAAAAGTAACAGAAAAGACATTTATAATGTTATAAAATATTTATAATTCAGGAAAAAGCTTGTTTTTGCTAAAACACCAGTCAAAATTGTTTTCATTATTGATAATAATGACAACAATTATTCATAATTAAGCACCAATAATAATGAAGCAGCGAATCATCATATTTTCATGATTTCTGAAGATCATGTGACACTGAAGACTGGAGGAATGATGCTGAAAATACAGCTCCGCATCACAGAAATAAATTACATTTTAACAGATATTCACACAGAAAACAGATATTTGGAATTGTAAAAATATTTAACAATTTACTGGATTTCTGATCAAATAAACAGCCTCAACAAGCAAAAGAGCCTATTTTTTCCATTTTCCAAAAACATTGAAAAACGTAATCTCTTTTGACCAGCGGTTCTCATCATAATTTTTCACGTCAACATAACGACGACAGAAAAGAAGAAACTCTTTGTGGATGATGTCATACTTTCATACTCTCTCCGTCCGCAGCGTCTCTTCAAACACAGTCCTGAGATGAGGAAAAAGCTGCTCGGGTCCACGTCAAACACTGATTTGATCGTTCAAGACGTTGTTCCTCTAGAGCAGTTGTTCTTTGACTTCCTGTGCGTCCATAATAAAGGCGAGCAGCAGCAGCAATCTGATTGGCTGATCAAATGCCGACCAAGCAGGCATGCTGGGATATTCCCACAGGTCTTGAAAGTCAAAAAAGGGCAAACGAAACAAGGAAGGACACTGTTCCTGCTGGTGCTCAAACTAAAGTTTCTGTAAACTCAGGAAGTAGCAGGTGGCCAGAGCGGCTCCCATCGTGGAATGATCCTCAAGATACGCACTTAACACTTTCACTCATCTTCCTACAAGACATATATACACACACACACATTCTTCACAATCACCTTCTGACTGGGGGAAATCCAGTTCCTGAATTCGTTTTGCGTTTCCTCCGGCTCGTAATAAAATAAATAATGCGTGTTACTCTAGCTACATGATCAGTTCAGAGGAATCTGCCTGAGATGCTCAGAGAGAGAGAGAGAGAGAGAGAGAGGTGGATTATGGGAAGGGCTGATCAGACGGTCAGGTGTGGATTATTGCCGTGTTTCCTCCGAAGGCCGGCGCTCACCAGGATGAAGGTGCGCAGGGCTGCTTGTTCCTGATGGTGGCGTCAGAACATTCCGCATCCGACGTGTCACAGTCGGAATCTCCGAAATGTAGCGGATTCTGAGAGAGAGAGAGAGAGAGATGAACAAACAGGAAGTTCCATTTAAGATCATTATAATAGGCACATTTTAATTTCACTCTCCAATTAACGGCAATTCCGCATCATTCAACAACAAAATACAACTAGAACAGACAATTTATTAACATTACTAATAATAAACACCATGCTATATGCCTGTAACTTGCACAAAGTTAAGGTACACAAAACTGAAGATCAGTAAAAATACAAATAAAAAAAAATATCCACGTTCTAATTTTAGGTGTGCGTTGAGCCTTATCAGAGAGGTGATGAAGATGGAGGAGTATCAATCTAGATGAAGCGTTGCGGTGTTCTTCATATAAAATATTGCAGAAAAAGAGCATCAATGTGGAGAAGATCTTGTTTACGTCAAAACTGAAACCAGTTCACACAGAACTCATATTTTGCGCATTTTCTAGAGAGACATCTATCACCGTTACACTCGTGTCTCACATGTTTAGAAAGCTGTGTAAAATGAATGCAAGTTCAACTTTGTAAAACATATCTCGATACTTTATGGTGGGTTTTTTCCCCATCCCACTGCAACTCATGCTTTTAAATGAAAAATGTACTCCGTGTGATTGGCTTTCACCTCATTTTATTAAACTATGCGTACATTTATGATGCAGTTTTGTTTAGTTTGTTTAGAATTGGTTTATAAACATTATTTGAAACATTATGCACTTTTCTTTTCACAGATAGTCATGTTTTCTTACGCTTTGAATAAAAGTACATTGGTAATATTTGGCTTGATGCGCCCTCTTGTGGCCTTTCTTTCTTTCACCCAGACTGAAATTATGCATTTTAAATTAGAACATAATTAGAATTCTGATAATATTTTTAAACAAATTTTGTATTTATTCAAATTTTACTTTACTTTACTTAAAATACACAGCATACATAAAAAAATAAAAAAAGACTAAGTCTTTGTTTTTATTTAAAACTATCCCAAATTTTTTTTTTAGTAACTGCTTATGTAATTGTAACTGTTTAATAAATTAATTGCTTAATTATAATTCAATAACTTTTATTAATAAAATAAAATAAATTGTAAAATTTTTATTTTAGTAATATATATAAATATTACTATATAATATATAAATATATAAAACTTTAATTTACTAATATATATAAAATAGACACTATTTCAGTAAGTTTTATTTTGTTCTGATTTTAACATGATTTATTTGGTTTAAAAATGACTCCAAATATTTCATTCACTTTTTTTGAGAGTTCATTTTAAATTATGCATTTATTTCATTTGATTGTTTTTAAATTATTTATTTTGTTTTAATTTATATTAGATTTTTTAATCCTGTATTGATTTCAAATGATTAGCTTTCAAATGATCATCCTCATGAACCCTCAGCGCTTCCCGATTCAAATGCAGTGTTTGAGAGAAGAATGAGTCTGGATGAGATGAGAGCGAGCGTTTACCTCGTAGCTGTGCTCATCAGCACACAGCTTGCCCAGAGAGATCTGGGTCTTGACCCGGCGGACGGCGCACTCTTTATCTGACAGGCCGTCGGACTGCGTGGAGATGTCGATGGGGATCTCCGGCGTGTGGGACAGGAGCTCGTCCAGATGCTCCTCCTGACTAGCGCTGAGCTGCTCCAGCGGGCCGCTGTGTGAGTGATCGCTGGTGTTCCCCTCCTCACCGTCAGACACCGACAGGTTCTCCGAGCTGAAGGTGGAGTACGACTGGAAGCTGCTCATGCAGCGATGAGGTCTGGAAACAGAGCAGGAGGAAAACTACATTTGTGACCCAGTAGCAATAGCCAAAAATTCATTGTATGGGTTAACATGATCGATTTATCTTTTATGACATAAATACAATTTTATTTGTATGGCGCTTTTCACGAAACCAATCATTGCAAAGCAGCTTTACACAAAATAATAGGTATGTTATTAGTTAGTTACAAATGACACATAATCAAATATCGTGATGATATTTGGTAAATTTCCTACTGTAAAAATATAAAAACGTAATTTTTGATTAGTAATATGCATTGCTATGAACTTCATTTAAACATTTTTAAAAAGTGTTTTTCTCAATACTTTGTGCAGATTCCAGATTTTCAAATTGTTGTATCTCAGACAAATATTGTTTGATCCTAACAAACCACACATCAAAGAAAGCTCATTTATTCAGCTTCCAGATGATTTATAAACGTCATGACCCTGACCCTTATGACTGGTTTTGTGCTCCAGGGTCACATTTAAAGTCTTATTCTGTGGCTAATGGTAGAGAAACACACATGATTGAATCGAGGCTTCTGGGGAATGGTGACAGTGATTATTAATCTCAATCATTAAAGCAGACTCACCGCTGCCTGCGTGGAAACTCCACCTCACTGTCCACCTCTCCTTCCTCTTCCTCAGACGACTCGTCTCCCGCCTGACAGACACACAACAGATCATGTGTTCAATCACATACACTAATAACACATCTGGAACATATGCAGAACAGTTTCATATCCCCATCATAAACTTTATTAGAAATTAGAATAGAAATTAACACTTTTATTCAGCAAGAATGCATTAAATTGGTCAAAAGTGACAGTAAAGACATTTATAATTCTACAAAAGATTTCCTTTTAAAATAAATGAACTTTCTGTTCATCAAAGAATCTTGATATTTAAAAATTTTCAACAAAAATACTGGGCAACACAGCAGATAATAATCGGAAATGTTTCTCGAGCAGCGAATCATTATTTTAGAATTATTTGATCATTGAATTACAAATATAATGTTTATATTAATAATCAAGTTATGATTGGTAAAGCTAATGCGGCTATGAGCGTGACTGGAGCTGATATTTGTTAATAGAAATCCTTAATTAAATGGCAGAAAAAAAGACTAAAAAAAAATCAGAGCACATACACTTACTAATTAAAAGTTTGGAGTTTTTAAATGTTCACATGACATGCAGGCAAACAATTAAAATAATTAAAATATTTTTTTTATAATTTATATTTATTATTTTTAATTTAATTAATTGATAACTGTTTTATTTTTCATTTTAAAACTGTGTTTTTTTTCCCAATAATTATAAATATAAATTAGTAAAAAATTCTTACTGACAACTGGGCAAAACCAAGGATAGTGGCAAATGTTAAAAATGTAAAATTACAACTCATTAGTATTTGGGGTGAAAGTAATTAGTCTTTTAATATGTCATAAATTGTTTTTTGTTGTAAATATGCCTGACAAGATTGTTACACTGAATGACATTTTACTGGTTGTCTTCTGTAAATCAGGGGAAAATGTATGATATTTATTTTTTGCTCAGAAAAACAAAAACAAAATTGCAATTAAATAAAACAGACAACTTTTTGTATTTTTTGGGGGGGGGGGGGGGGTGGGGGGGACTACAACAGTTTAAAGCAGTATTACACTTTTTTTTTTTTATGGTTAAACCCTTTTTCGTCTTTGACCCATTACTTTTTATTATTTTGTTTTATTTAATTGTTAATTATTTGCTTTTTTATTATACTTTTTAAAAATAATGCTTTATTTTATGTTATTTAAAAAATATTATTTATTAATTTATCTTAACCTTATTTCATTTTTATTTTTTTATAAAGTGTTTTTCCTCTCACAAAGGTGCCACGATTTTAAAGTAAAAATGTTTAAATATCACTACAATTAAAAATAATCATTTTATATGTCAATATTTTGCACAATGTAATTAATTTCTTGAACAAGTCTGTATTTTCAGCATCATTCCTCCAGTCTTCAGTGTCACATGATCTTCAGAAATCAGTATAATATGATGATTTACTGCTCAAAAAACATTTCTGATTATTATGAATGTCGGAAACAGTTCTGCTGTCGAAACATTTTGTGGAAATGGTGATACATTTAATTTTAAGTTAAAAAGAAAATAATTTATTTGATAAAATGCATTTTTCGTAACATTAAAAATGCATTTACTGAAACATTAGCATATTTCCGGCCACTTGTTCTTTTTGTCTTGGTCTGAATGGAAATGCAGATCCATTCTTCACCACTAGGTGCGCTCACAAACAGCTTTTATAATGAAATGGAAATAAAATCGACCAATCACCGCAGAATAGCATCACACGAAAAAGGGGTTTGAAAAAATGTATCAGTCGTTGAGCAAGTAGGGTAAAAATAAATGCATACTATAAGACAAATGAAAGTGTTTTTGGACCTTGCATGCATGTCAACCTGTTGTTGGTGACTCCCAAAACCAATATATCAGCCTTACATTAGCATCAGTTTAAAGCAAGTGTGAATCAGGCTCACGTTTCTCAGGGGTCTGAGCGAGTGCAGCAGGCCGCTGGATCTCTGCCCCGACTGCTCTCCTGATGCTTCTCCTCCGGCCGTGGGCTCCATCGGTCTCTTGACGGCGGGCGGTGTTTCTTCACCCGTGCTCAGCAGGGAGTAATGCGGGAGCTCGGGGTGGCTGGGAGCGGCCGGCGTCTCCTGACAGCGCAGGCAGCCGGGGAAGGGATGCTCCTGACAGCAGGCACCGGAGCCCGAGGACGGAGGGACGGAGGACCTGCGGTGGCGTGAGTCAGCGTCCACGGCGGTGGAGATGAGGTCAGGGCTGGAGCCGGACAGCCTCCGCTGAAGATGGTCGGTCTGCGGGCTGCGGAGGGCAGCGGCCGGGCCGAAGTAGCGCAGGTTGTTAGCGCAGGTGGCTACAGCGATTACACGGTTCTGCACTGGTAACAGCGGACCCTCGAGCGGAGCGGGGGGATGGGGATGGTAGCTTTGATCCTGCAGGGTTCGCACAACATTTTTCCCAATAAATGAATATTATATTGACTTTCGAGACAATATTCCAAATACCCAAACATCGAGACTGAATGTTTATCTTACAATAAGATTTAAATTTATCATAGCGAACGTTAACTAAAATAGATGACTCTTAATGCTAATCCTTTTTGTGTGAATAAGTCCAAGCTGAAACATCGCTAGATGTTCCTCCAATCAGAGAACAGGTGTGACTCCGGAGCACAAAACCAGTCATAAGGGACTTAAAAAAAAAAAAAAAGAAGAAAAAGAGAATAAATCAGCTTTCATTGATGTATGGTTTGTTATGAAAGAACAATGTTTGGCCGAGAA
This sequence comes from Carassius auratus, assembly GCF_003368295.1. Classification (NCBI taxonomy): domain Eukaryota; kingdom Metazoa; phylum Chordata; class Actinopteri; order Cypriniformes; family Cyprinidae; genus Carassius; species Carassius auratus. The sequence continues at coordinate 6,190,948 of NC_039251.1, read as the reverse complement.
ACAACTATTTGAAAATCTGGAATCTGAGGGTGCAAAAAAATCTTAATATTGAGAAAATCATCTTTAAAGTTGTCCAAATGAAGGCATATTACTAATCAAAAATAAAGTTTTGATATATTTACAGTAGGAAATTTACAAAATATCTTCATGGAAAATGATCTTTATTTAATATCCTAATGATTTTTGGCATAAAAGAAAAATCTATGTTTTTTTGGCTTTTGCTACAAATATACCCCAGAGACTTCAGACTGCTTTTGTGCTCCAGGGTCACAATCCCTCACCAAAATTCAGGACCTGATTAAACATTGTCACACAGAGATTTGCGAAATACATTTCCATGACTTTTCCAAAACCATCTTGGTTTATTTATATTTTCAAAACTTTTCCAGGCCTGGAAATCGCCGTTTTAAGATTGCATGACTTTTCCAGGTTTTCCCTGATGGTACGAACCCTGTCCTGTAGGGGCTGCTGTTCCTCGGACGGGGCAGAGTTGGTTTTGAGGGCTCCTAGGAACTCGTTGTGACTGCCTTTGCTGTTGGCCCTCCGGTGGCGGGGTTTACTGCGGTAACGGGTTTTTCCAGGCGGGGTGGACACTTTTGGGCTTCCTGACAACGGGGACGGAGCCGGAAGAGGCTCGACGCTGGGAATGCCATCGGAGCGCAGCAGATCCGGCCTGCAGGAGATCACATGAACGGGGTTAAAGACCTCATGAAGAATTCATCACAGATACCATTTCATTCGGCACAGTATCGCTGACTTTAATTACAAATTATCCATCCGTGATTCCATATTCATGGAAAATAATCACACATTGACAAAAAGTTACAGATCAAGACACGGTATACTATTTAAAACAATAAAAACACAATAATAGTAAAGTAAATGAAGTTTGTAGAATATTACGTTCATCACGTTGTTCAGTAAAACCTTTTTTCTGGAGAAATGATAAACCATTCCCAGACTTTCTTTGTCAGTCAAATCCTTCTGCTGTACAATATTTACTTGAAGTCCCCCTTAGATTTTAAGCTAATATGGCAGTCAGTTATCAACACCTTTGCATTTATTTTTAAAATATTTTAAAAATATTTTTATTATTCTAAATAATTATTAGTATATGTATTACTTAAGCTTATTTTTTTAATTTTCATTTTAAAATAATTATTTATTTTTCAATAAATATTTTTCATATTTATATTTATTATTATTTTTGTTTTGAATTAATTGACACTTTTTGCTTTTCATTTTAAAATTATTTTAATATTATATTTGAATATATGTTAAAATTGTATTTTAAATTATATTATATTTTAATAGCTGTTTATACTTTATATTTGTTATTTTAATAACTAAGTTTACTTATTTAAATGAAATGTTTCTTTTTAATTGACTTCAGTTAATTGTTGTCAGTCCATTTGTTTTAATTGTAATAAATGTTTAATTCATTGCCAGCCTTTCATCAAAAAAACAACCCCCCTGCAGTTCCCTCACAAACCCCCAGGGGGGCGCAAACCTCGTTTTATGATCTCTTGGTTAAACTATTAAATCTATGATGATACAGACACAACAACAGGAGCACATGCGGATCTCTCACCTCTTTGGCTGCTGTGTCCCGGGCTTATGATTCATGCTGCTCTTTTTCTTAATGAGCTTCTCAACGGCATTGGGCCGCACAATGGGCCGAACCAGGTGACGTTTGTACGTACCGGGATACTTCTTCTCCACAGCCTGCTCCCTCCTGGAATAAAACACGGGAAACACTCAGATCCAGTAAAAGCAGGAGTGAGATTGGACTGAATGATCGTTGTGTCCTCATTCAATGAGAATGTGGGTCACGCAAACGGCAGGAGCCGGGTGCAGCTTTAAGCAGATTAGATTTAATTAAGAGTTTCAGAGACACGTCTGCGTTCAGGCACAGACGGGGTCAGAGTTCAGACTCATTACATCCTTTCATGAGTCATTTCATGCCAATAAACAGACAAATGAGAGCGAGAGAGAGACACACAGCACAATCAGCATCAGAAAAGCTATTTCTGCAGTATAAAGTACGATTACTGTGCACAGTATGCATCAAATACCCAGCTGACCTCTTACATTTCCAGTGTTAGGAAGGAACTGAAAGTACTCTATTTTAAAATCTCTTGACTCATTATTGGATTAAACTACCAATAGTAATTCACGCAAAATTAGATACAATGCAAACTGAACGACCATACTTATGGGATTATATCAGCTCGTTTATTGATCCCCGTTTCCTGACTTGCATGAACGTGTTAAGACTAAGATAAATAAACGTATTATTAAAATAATAAAAATGCATTAGTTTGATTCATTTCAGTTTGTTTTGAATCAGTTTCATCACATTTGAATATGGCACTTTTCATGCTCTAATAAATATTTAATATACTGTATTTGATTTCAAACGTGTCGTACAGACTTGACTACCATGATCAGTTGGTTCGATATGGAAAGCTTGCTTCTGTCACAGAATAAAAAAAGAGAAAGTATTTGTGACATCTCTCAATTCTGTTCTCACCCTGAGAGATTTTAAGTAAATACTTCAATCATTTAAAAACACACTTGCATTCACGGTTCTCTGATGTCGGCTAATGTCCACATAACAAGGCCGTTAAACAAATAATAGTTTTTGTGATTTATTTTAAGTTACTGAATGAATTCGCTTGGAAGGACTCACTTGAGCAGCTCTTTCTCTCGCACCTCCAGCTGTAGCATGATAGCGCTGAGCTCCATGTACAGGTTATTAGCTCGCTCCAGTTTCCTCTCGTAATGCTCTCGGATATCCAGAGCGTGTCTGAAACACACACAACACAGTCAGCTCCAGCTCCAGCTCCAGCTCTCTCCGTCCCGCTCTGTGTTCTGCTGTTTCATCACCTGAGCTCGTCTCTTCTGCGGCGGATCAGCTCCTCGTCCAGTCGGTGGATGCAGGTGCCTTCGCTTTTGATCTTCTCGAAATGCTTCTTCACTTCCTCTCTCCACTCCGCCTGACACAGACAAGATTGTCAAGGTGAATTCAAATATTAACACTTTAGTTTGTGGACCAATTAGCATGAATAGTAGCGTTGTGGCAGTTTATTAGGACTTATAAAGCACATATTATTGCCTTATTCTGCATGAGCATATTTAAGACCCTAATCCTAAACTTAATAACTACCTTACTAACAGCAAATTAGGTCAAAGTTGTAGTTAATAGTGCAAATCGGTCCTCGAACTAAAGTGTGACCATCAAAATGTTTTTGGTAATTGAAAAAAAAAAGCATAAAATTTATATATTTATATATATATATATAAAATTAGAAATGTCGACTTTACTAGCTGATATAAAATTCTAACTACAACTGAAATAAAAATGTATTTATTTTTTAAACATTTACATGTCGACTTAAAAAAAAAAATCATTACAGATAAAACGGATAATTGAATAAATTCAAGTTAAATATAAATATTAAAATATAAATATAAAGTAAAAACTATTAAAAATGACAGATACAACAAAAAAAGGCATTTTAATTCATTACTAAAATAATTATAAATAGTATTTAAATAATCCTAAAACAACACTAGTCCCACATTAAAATCAATGGATGGAAATCAATAATCAAACAATTCTGAGTATACTTTCAACAATTAACATCCCATAATGGTTTAATTAACTCTTTCAGATGAATCAAACAACTAACTCAGAAGATTTGAGGCTGATTTGTGATTCTTTTTGACAGATTCATCACAGGACTGAGTTATTTGTTCCTGAATCACACTACAGTTTTCATAATGCATGTTCGTTAAATGAAATCTGCAATTTGATTTTAGGGAAGTAGTTCTTATTTATACAACTATTAGAGAAATGAGAAACCACTGGATAAGTGGTTGCATTTCTTTCTTTCTGTAGTGATGCCGCAGGACCACACAGTGACTCTTTCTAGTTGAAATTCAGCAGAAGTCAGAGTAGAAGTCAACATTTGCTCACCTGAGATTTGAAGTAGGTCTCCTGTGGTGTCCCGAGTACATCGGCCGAGGCGATATCCAGATGGAGGAGGATCTGCCTGAAGGACGGCCGGTTTCTGGGTTTTCCCTGCCTGAAGGTACAAATCAACACCATCTCAATCGACCAATAAAACACTGTTTTAGAGAAGTCTTGGAAATCCTGGATTCTGATTGGCCAATCACAGCATTCCGCGGTCAAAATCTACCTAGCAACTAGGAAAAACATCCAAGCAAAGGCACTGAATGGCCTTAAAACCTTCGAGGTTTTAAAACTATTTTAAGTGTTTTCAACAATTTTAAACTTTTGGCCATACAGTACTTTCTCAACTCAAACATAGGTAATTGGATGTAGATGGCGTTGAGTCTCACCAGGTCTGTTTCATGAGGATCTTGAAGCCGTCGGGACAGGTGGACGGCACGGGCAGGTGAAGGCTGTTACTGCCCACACCCCAAATAATAGCAGACGAGTCCACGTCTTTATAGGGGATCTCACCGGTCAGCAGCTCCCACAACACCACCCCAAACGACCTTTCAAACACACAACAATTAGTATTCAGTGCTTACACTACTGCTCAAACACTTGAGCTCAATGAAGGGTTTAAATGCTTTTGAAAGTAGTCTCTTCTGCACACCGAGAGTGCATTTATTTGATAAAAAATATTGTGGAAACAATGAAATATTATTACAATTTACTATGTGAAGACATTTTTTTGCTTGATTACTCCAGTATTCAGTGTCACATGATACACATGCTGATTTGTCGCTCAATAAATATTTCTGATTTATACCAATGTCACTGTATTAGTCCACACTCACCAGATGTCTACTTTCTCGGACACCGGCTCATTCCGGATCACTTCTGGAGCCATCCAGGCCACCGTACCCGCAAATGACATCTTCGTACTCTTGTCACTGAGCTCTTTAGAAGTCCCAAAGTCTGAGATCTTCACGTTGTCATTTTGAGTGACTAGCACACTGCAAATAAAGCACACACATTCAGGGAAGCAGAATGCATTGGTATTACCCATTTACAGTATTTCCATAGAAACTATACTGTATGTGATTTGAGTGATTTTAGGTGAATTTGGGCATTTTATTCATCCGATAAAGTATGCATTATTTTTTTTAATAAAATACAAATATTAGGTTTAAAAAAAAAAAAAAAACTAACCCTAATATTGTATTAAAAATCTGGATACAACTGTTATGTTGTGAGACGAATTTACCCCATTATTATTTTGTATATTAAATATTAGTGCTGTAAGAAAGGTAAATATTAAATCAATATTACATTTTAAATAATAAAATGAATAAAAATCTGTTGAAGGCAGGATTTTATATCCTTTAATCTATGTAACTTCTGAAATATTATATTATCTATACTATTACATTTCTTATGAACTATTAGATTTAATCTTTGTAACTTCTGAACTATTAATTATGTGAATAGCAACCTGGCATCATGTGTTTTATGTGTTTGAATGTTATTGAATGTTTTTTTTTATTGTGCAGTGATGTTAAATCTATTTGAATAAAGGAAAATAAATAAAGAAATAATAAATACATTTTTTTTTTAATTATAAAAATGTAAATATCAAATATTAAAAATATTAATATTAAAATATTATAAAATATTATATTTAAATATAATATAATACTAAATATTAAAATTGACAAAAGCACATAACTAAATTACAAAAAATATAAAGATGAAAGATGAATATTATATGTATAACAGTAAATCCCCAAACCCCACAGGTCTTACTTTGGTGACTTGAGGTCTCTGTGGATGATCTTGTGGAGGTGCAGGTAGTTCATGCCGCTGGCGATCCCTGAGGCCCAGTCCACCAGCAGCCGTGGTGTGACCTTACGACCGGCCCTGAGAACCTCATACAGCTGCCCTTGAGCACAGTACTCCATGATGATGCAGTAACACGGGGCCTGCGTACAAACACCCCTGAAACACAAACGGCACGCTTTAGGGTCAAACTCAAAACTGCATACTGACTGCCACTAGCTGCTCATTCATTGGCACCTACTTGAAGCTGATGATGTTGGGGTGCTTCAGCTTGCGCAGGTGTTTGATATCAGTCTCCTTCTGCTCTCGGACTTTCTTGATGGCGACCTCTTCGGAGCGAAACTTCCCGAGGAACACGGCGCCCTGAGCTCCGCTGCCCAGCCACTGCAGCTCAGAGATCTCCTCAAACGGCACCTCCCACATGTCTACTGACCAATCAGAACACACCCTCAACATACCGTACAATCAAGACCACAGCACTACTTAGAGGGAGAGCTCACCCAAAGGATTTTATTTTGATTGTCTTAATTTTAAAACCAGTTTGTTTCTTTAATTTGACATTTTTATGATTTATTTAGGTATTAACTCCAGTTTGGGAAACCCTGACTTAGAGTAATGTTTAATGCACTTCATGTTGCATATAACAAACATGCATTTTCTTTCTCTTCACATTTTGGCACAATATGGTACCAAATAATCCCAAATCAAATGTATTCGAAAAGTAGTCAAAAGTAAATACATTACCTGACAATATGTAATTTTATAGATTGCATTACATAAATCATGCATAATTACGCATACTTACATAACTTAAAAGTATGATTGCTGCAGAAATAATATATATATTTTTTAGAACTGATAGGATACAGATTATTTGCATGTCTATGTGCATGATAACCATTATACACTGACATAATTGGTAGATTTAATATTACAAAACCAATTTTCGAATATGGTCAAATGCTTAAATAACGGAAAAAAAAAAAGCGGTTACACTTTTCTGTAGCACTTTATTTCTACAGTGCCCTTGTTACACATTTTCGTTTTACTAAGTAAAAACAGTTAATTTAATTATTAATAAAATGTTACTATTACTTAAATGTATAATTACTAGAGATATAAATTTTTTATAACAAAATACCAATATAGACTATTTGCATGTTTATGTGTCTGATAACACGATATGCAAAACTGATATTCATTTGTTTTACTTTTGTTTTTGAGACAATGACAACAACACCCTGGTAGATTTGATATTACAAAACCGATATCCGATTACGGAAAATGCTTAAATATTGAGTTTTTTTTTTCTGTAACACTTTATTTTACAGTTTAGAATATAATTAGAATAG